>NC_138514.1:38558024-38811155 GCF_964252035.2 Podarcis erhardii
GAACCTTTACACGGATTAATATATTACTATCCTGTTGGAGCTGCGCTGTGTCTTTTCTCCTCCCAGGCTGTGATGCTTAATGGTCTGAATTTTTTATTCTTTTTCACTTGGTGGAACGCTCTGGCCCAAGAGACCAGGGCCCTGCGGGACTTGACATCTTTCTGCAGGGCCTGCAAGACAGAGCTTTTCCGCCTGGCCTTTGGTTTGGACTCAGTCTGACCCTTATGTTTCCCTCCCCTTATGGTCTTGATCTATCAGCTACTTTTAAAATGAGGCTGCATTTTAAATTGCATTTTAACCTGTATTTTAAATTGGGGTTTTTTCCTCTCTTTTTTCTTCCTATTATGTTTTTACTGTCATTTTACTGGTGTTAGCCGCCCTGAGACCGGCTCTGGCCGGGGAGGGTGGGGTATAAATAAAATGTATTATTATTATTATTATTATTAGGCAAGGAAGAAGCTAAGGGCACATTTCCAAAACACTCGTAGAGAGGGCAAAGCAAGGGGCGTGGTCCGGGGAGAGTCCCAGGGGCCAGGCGGAGAGGTCTGGGGGGCCACATTCAGCCCACAGAGCCTGAGGTCCCCCCCTCCCAAATGCTTCAAGTGGGAATCCTGACTGCACCTTGAAAATATTCAAAGAATTGCTTTGACCTCTCTATGAGAGAAAGAGATTGGGGCCTGCATGGATTGTGGTCCCCGGAAGAGAAGGCAGCTGGAAACAAGTTCCTGCTCCTCTGCTGTACCCATTTCCCTTTATTTAAACCGGATGTGCTGTTTCTTTTTAAAAATAAAATAACTTGATTTGTTAATGAAAAAGGTAAAAGAATAAAAAAATCGGACCATTAGGTGTCACAGCCTAGGAGGAGAAAAGACACAGCGCAGCTTCAACAGGATAATAATATATTAATCCATGTAAAGGTTCCCTTTACAGGTAATATAAGACTCACAAAAAAGTAAGCATTCCCCATCTGTGCATTCCATCACTATTGAGACGTTGGAAGGGTCCTGTAGCCCAAGCTCCTTCAATGCAGGAACCTCAGGGAGAGCATCTTCACCTCTGGGTTTCCCCAGCGCAAAGCAAGCCCCCCGACCCCCCACTTACATTTCCGCCTGCAGGGTTTCCCTCTCCTCCTGGGCAGCCCTCTGCTGCTGCGAAGCCAGGAGGCGGAGCTGCTCTGAAACGGACAGCAAGTCTTGGACGTGGGTGGAGAGTTGATCCTGGAGCTCTGCGGACGGGACAGACCGTGAGACGGCTTCGTTTCGTTCATTTATTGCTTTCCTGTCTCACCTTTTCCCTCCCAGGAATTCAAGGGGGGGCATGGCTTTCCTTCCCCTCCCCATCTACCCTATTTTTCGCCCCATAGGGCGCACTGGCCCATAGGATGCACCTAGGTTTTTTTTGGGGGGGGGGGAAATAAAGAAAAAAAATTATTTCCCCCCCAGGCGCGGGGCTGGGGCGGGCAAAGCCCGAGCTTCCCCCGACCCCAGCCCCCAGAACAGGCTGCTATCCGCAAGCCGTGGGAGAGCTGCACGAAGTCGGATAGCTTCCTGAAGTCTGGAGAGTAAGAGGGGTCGGTGCGCACTGACCCCTCTCACTCTCTGGGCTTCAGCGAAAGCCTGCATTCGCCCCATAGGATGCACACACATTTCCCCTTCATTTTTGGAGGGGAAAAAGTGCGTCTTATAGGGCGAAAAATATGGTAATCCCCAACAACCCTGCAAGGTAGGCGAGGCTGAGAGACGCAGGGGCTGCCCACCGCCAGGGCACACCCAGTGGGGAGCTTCGTGGCCGAGCAGGGAATTCGAACCTTGGTCCCCTCTCAGGTCCGAATCCTAGTTACCTGCCGGCTTGGGTGGACCTTCATGAACGGCTTTCATGAAAGCGGTGCTCTCGCTCCAAATCCCGGGAGTTTCCACGTCTGAAAAACAGGAGACACAAAATTTGGGGGGCGGTGTGAAAACCTGCAATGCCCCCTTGAGTCAGAATTAAGAGGGAGGCTGCAATTGAGTGGCCTGGCTTGGACTACTGCAACGCACTCTATGTGGGGCTGCCTTTGAAGGCCACCCGGAAACTGCAACTAATCCAGAATGCGGCAGCTAGACTGGTGACTGGGAGCGGCCGCCAAGACCTGATAACACCAGTCTTGAAACACTGGATCCCAGTACATTTCCAAGCACAGTTCAAAGTATTGGTGCTGACCTTTAAAGCCCTAAACGGCCTCGGTCCAGAATACCTGAAGGAGTGTCTCCACCCCCATCGTTCTGCCCGGACACTGAGGCCCAGTGCCGAGGGCCTTCTCGGTGGTGGCACCCGCCCTGTGGAACGCCCTCCCATCAGATGTCAAAGAGAACAACTACCAGACGTTTAGAAGACATCTGAAGGCAGCCCTGTTTAGGGAAGCTTTTAATGTTTAATAGGTTATTGTATTTTAGTGTTCTGTTGGAAGCCACCCAGAGTGGCTGGGGAAACCCAGTCAGATGGGCGGGGTATTATTATTATTATTATTATTATTATTATTATTATTATTATTACCCCTTTCCCCCATGAGGGCTGGCAACATGACAAGTGGGGGGGGGGCTTTCCGCTCCAGGTTTGTGTTTGGGACCCCTCCCCCCCCCCGAGATGAGTGAACAGAAACCCCCACCTCTCTCCGCCACTGCCTGCAAGATGCTGTCCACGAAGGAGGTCCCAAAGCGGTGGGGGGTGAGTCGCCTGGGGGTGCAGGGCCGCCTCCTGGGGGCTGTGTCGACCACCTGCAAAAGAGCAGAGCATTGGGAGTGCTGCCATGATATGACTCTGAAGGGGTTCTTCCACTGCGATTCCCGCATTGCAGCGGGTTGGGCTGGATGACCTTTGGGGGTCCCTTGCCAACTCTACCATTCTGTGATTACAAGACCCTTTCCCAGCAGGGGAGAGAGATGGCAGGGACCCCACTGCACACAGTTGCCTCACCTCTCCCTGCAGCACCCGTTCGAGGAAACTGGCAATTTCCAGGAGCTGCGTCTGAGCGCCATCCATCTCCTGCAAGGAGCAGGCGCAGGCCTCCATGCTGGATCGGGTCCTCTCCATTTCCGCCTTTGCGCTCGCCAGCTCCTCGCCAACAGCCTCTCGCTCCTGCCTTTTGGGGTGAGGTGGGGGACAGGAGAAAGTCAGGACGATGCTGTTCCCTATGCCACAAAAGAAGGGAGACCCCCCACCCCACCGCAGACACTCTTTTGGGTGGGGTCTTGGAGAGGAACAGGCACTTACTGAAGGGCGCTGTGGGCACCCTTGATGTCCTCCAGCTGGGCGCTGCGCTCCCACAGAGTCACGAGGGTGGCCTTCAGCTCCAACTCCGTCTCCGAGAGCTGGCGGCGGGCAATTTGGTTTTCCAGATCTATAAACTGTTAACATTTCAGCAGTTTGGTTAGGTTGGCTTACAGTATTTGCATTATTTTACACCGATTTGTATTATTTTACACCAACATTTTAAAAAATCCGTTTGTTGTTGGTGTTATTTCTGATTGTTTCCAAGATAGAATAGTTATACTATTATGAGTGACCTTATACTGCAAAAAACACCCCTGTTTAGAGACGTCTACCCAGGCGCCTAAAAGGTTGAGATATTTTCAGTCTGTTTCAGCATTTTACCTTCTGTACCTTCTGTCAATCTCTCTTGATTTTGCTGAATTTTGTAAACTACTTTGAGGGGTTTCTCAAAGTGTTCTGAAGAAAGATGTGATTTCAAGAGGGATACAGGAAGCTGGTTTATGCAGAGTCAGACCATTGGGGCCAACTCTCTGGTGGGAAGATTCAAGGGCCATCAAAGAAACATTCATCCGTGTTCTTATGCAGCTGCATTTTCCACTTTCCTGATGCCCCACAACCGTATCACAAAGTAGTTGTGTTCGGGGTTATAACTCAAGCACGGCAAGCTGTTGTTTCTTTTTTATTTCCAATGTCAGAGTGGCTGGGGAAACCCAGCCAGGTGGGTGGGGTATAAATAAGATGATGATGATGATGATGATGATGATGATGATGATGATGATGATATCTTATCAATAAAAAAATTCAGCGTGGCAAATTTTTATTCTGAAAGTGTGGCCTGGAGAAAGAAGTTTTCAAACCACTGGCCTACACTGAGAGGCAGGCAGCCTCCTCTTCCAGCCCTACAAAGAGTTGGTATTCAAAGCAGGTCCTCCTCTGCTGAGAAGAAAGATACCAGTCCTCATGAAAGGCTACTTTCAGCAGGAAGCTGCCTTACCCCCAGGTGATGCCCTTAATATTAATAATAATAATAATTTTTTATTTATATCCCGCCCTCCCCAGCCAAAGCCAGGCTCAGAGCGGCTAACAACAGTAAAAATAACAGTTTACATAAAATCACAATCAATTAATTGAAAACAGCTCTGTCTCGCAGGCCCTGCGGAAAAATGTCAAGTCCCGCAGGGCCCTAGTCTCTTGGGACAGAGCGTTCCACCAGCTCGGGGCCAGAGCTGAAAGGGCACTGGCCCTGGTTGAGGCCAGCCTAACCTCCCTGTTGTGGCCCAGGACCCCCAAGATGTTTTTATTTGAAGACCGTAAGGTCCTCTGTGGGACGTACCAAGAGAGGCGGTCCTGTAGGTACGAGGGTCCTAGGCTGTATAGGACTTTAAAGGTTAAAAGGTAAAGGTAAAAGGACCCCTGACCATTAGGTCCAGTCGCAGACGACTCTGGGGTTGCGGCGCCCATCTCGCTTTATTGGCCGAGGGAGCCTGCGTACAGCTTCCGGGTCATGCGGCCAGCATGACTAAGCCGCTTCTGGCAAACCAGAGCAGCGCACGGAAACGGCATTTACCTTCCCACTGGAGCGGTACCTATTTATCTACTTGCACTTTTGACGTGCTTTCGAACTGCTAGGTGGGCAGGAGCAGGGACCGAACAACGGGAGCTCACCCCGGCGCGGGGATTCAAACCGCCGACCTTCTGATCGGTAAGCCCTAGGCTCTGTGTTTAACCTGCAGCGCCACCCACGTCCCTTAAAGGTTAAAACCAGCACCTTGAACCTGACCCTGTACTCCACCGGGAGCCGGTGCAGCTGGTATAGCACCGGATGAATGTGATCTCGCAGCGAAGACCCCATAAGGAGTCTCGCCGCGGCATTCTGCACCCACTGGAGTTTATGGATCAGCTTCAAGGGCAGCCCCGCGTAGAGTGAGTTACAATAATCAAGTCTGGGAAGATCTGGAATCAGCGTGATGAACTGTTTCAAAAGGACTGGAGCAAATTTATATTCTATATGAAAGAAAATGGTAAACAGTTGAAAACGTTTGTAGGTTTGAGTTCAAATGTTTGGTAATGTGAAAACAAGGAGCTGATTTACATATAAGAAGGTGAATGTTAAAAGACAGATATAGGGTAAAAAAGTGGTAACAGAAACGTGAAGAAATTGGTAAAGTTGTCTGGAAGTCAGTTAGAGGGAGGGAAGGAGGTTGATGCTTTATGTAATGTCTTCAGTTATGGGTTTATGATATGAAAATGTAATGAAACATAGAAAACTTAATAAAAGTCATGTTAGAAAAAAAAATACAATAATCAAGTCTGGAGGTGACCGTTGCGTGGATCAGTGGCTAGGTCAGGGGACCAAACCTGGGGCATTCTGCACGCTGAGCAGGCACCTGCCGCCAAGCTGCGGCTCTCGCACCCGGGCCCCCGCTCCCCTTCCCCACCCGCCCCAGACCTGCGCCCCTCGCTGCTCCAGGAGCCGCCCCTCTCCGTACCTCCCGGCACTCGGCCGTCTCGCGAGCTTCCCGCTGGGCTTCGTCACGCTCCTGCTCTGCCCTCGCCTTCTCCACGGACAGCCTGCGTCACACGGAACAGGGTTAGCGGGAGCCTGGGAACTGTAGCTTGCTGAGGGTGCTGAGCGCCATTAGGAGGCTCCCACCTCCCAGAGCTACAATTTCCAGAGAGGCTTAACCATTGGTCCCTCTCTGGAGACCGTAGCTCTGGAAGGGGGACGCTCACCACCTATAAACTAGTTCCCAGGATTCAGGGGCGACAGCAGGACTGCGTAAAGTGAAGTCATAGTGCTTCAGGAGTCTGGTGTGAATGTGGCCCCCGGGGGGGTCAGGGTGTTGGACCAGCAGAGGGGAGACCCGGGTTCAAATCTGCACCCCACTATTACATTCACTGACATTTCAGCAGCTTCAAGCTTGAGCTCGGCTAAATAATAATAATAATTTATTATTTATACCCCGCGAGGGCCATGCCAGAACTATATATTGGATATATCTTTTTAAAAAATTTCTATTCACTAAATTTATACATTGCCTGTGGTGGTCACGTGGGATTACTATGGGGAATTATGAAAATATGGAGCAAGCCATTGTGTCCGCAATGAAAGCATTGGGCTTGAGTCATTGACAATAATTCCTGATCAAATCCCACAAGCCACTGCATCTCTGCCCCATTTTCTCTACTGCCCATTTCTCTACACCTGACCGGTACGCACCAGCGTTCTAAAACACAGACCAGTTGCTTCAACAGGCATCCTGGGCCATAAAATAGCAGGTAACTTTGGTGTAGTTTGTTAATCTTAGGGCCAGGAAACAAAGTTTCACATGGAAGTGATAAAGATGCCTATCCTTCCTTTCCCGTTTACTGCCTGTTTATGACCTCCGGGGTTTGCTAAACGCATTCCTTCTGGATTCCTGTATATTTCACCTGGACACGTATGCATGCTCAAAGTAGTCTTTGAAGTTAAAAGGATTTCTCTGACCTAACATTGTCCCCACATGGGGTTTTTTGAAATGCTCAGAGGAAATCTGATTGGTTCTTACGAACACTGTGTTAAAAGTTCTTTTGTGAATAAAATGACCTGGGCCAAGGGGGTTTAGAGTTTTCGCACTTCCAGAGTCTTGCCTCGTGTTTTGTTTTAATCAGGGTCCAGTCCTTTCCTTCACCTTTTCCTTCGCCTTCGTGACAATTGCCCTTAATCCAAAGTTCACAGGGCAGTTAACAACACTGAATAATCATTATATTATTGCTGTTGTTCTAATGCTTATATCCCACCCTTTTACAAAACTGGGACTGCAGGCAGCTCACTGATAAAGGTTGCAAACATTAAAACCCGTATCGTAGCACTTAAAGCAGTCCTGGCTCCCCCCAAAGAATTCTGGGAGTTGTAGGTTTGCTAAGGGTTGCGAGAGTTGTTAGGAGACCCCTTTATCCCCCCCTCCCAGAACTACAATTCCCAGAGCAGCTTAATAATCAAACATTCTTTCTCAGAGAACTTTTGGGGTTTCACACCATGCCTTTAAAGTACTGTACTGTGATACCACTTTAAGCAGTCATTGACTTCCCCCGGAGGATTCTGGGAAGTGTAGTCTGTTCAGGGCACTGACAGTCATAGGGCGCTCTCCCTATTCCTCTCCCAGAACTACATTTCCCAGAGTTCCCTGGGAAGGAGCCTCGATTCTGAGCATCAAGACTCACCGCGCTGCTTCCTCTTCCAGCTTCAGGATCATGTCCTGCTTCTCTGACAGCTGACAGGAGAGGATCTCCTTCTCCTCCTGCAGCCGATCGCACTGGCTCTCGGCTGCGGTCCCTTTCTGCCTCGCAGCCTCCAGCTCTGCGGAAAGAGCGCGGGGTCAAGACTGGGTTAGAAACTCAGATACAGGGAAGTTTTTCATGTGCAACATTTTAATGTATTTTTAATCTTTGTTGGAAGCCTCCCAGAGTGGCTGTGGAAACCCAGTCAGATGGGCGGGGTACAGTTAATAAATTATTATTATTATTATTATTACAGTGGTACCTCTGGATGCGAACGAAAAAAAATTAATTTTCATCATCTACAATACTTGCTTATTTATTTTATAGTAAGGGACATTGATTATTGCTTTAATTTTATGGATCAATAGTCCTGTTAGATAGTAAAATTCATGTTAAATTGCCGTTTTAGGAGTTTTTTAAAGTCTGGAACGGATTAATCTGTTTTGCATTACTCTCTATGGAAAACGCACCTTGGTTTTGGAACGCTTTGGTTTTGGAATAGACTTCTGGAATGGATTAAGTTTGAGAACCAAGGTACCACTGTATATAATAAGCTCATTGCCAAATGGTGCCTTAAGCCTAGGTTGCGGTTGCCACAACGGACTGTCAAGGCGCCTTTTTTTTTTGCCAGTGAAAAGTATTATTATTCATTTCATTTCTATACCCCTTTATTTATTTATTTTTACATATCAAAGCAGTTTAAAGCAATCCAGAAGAAAATAAATTCAAGCTTCAGGGAAAATATTTCAGATCCTTCTCTAAGGGACATTCTGCTCTCCCCAAATTTATTTACCTACTTCATTTATAGAGCTGCCCCATAGCAGAAGTATTCTAGGAAGGCAGGATGGCGTAGTGGTTAGAGTGTTGGACAAGATCATGGTTCAAATCCCCACAGCCGCAGCCTCCTAACGTACCTCACAGGGTCGTTGGAGGGATTAACTGAGGAGGGGGGTGAACCAAGAATTCATTGGAGAAAGAGGCTAGAAATTCAGTGAAGAAGCTCTTCTGCTTGCCTGCTTAAGACAGCTGGAGGGCCCAGCCCTCCCCTGGGGGATGCCGTCGGGAATTGAACCCAGGGCCTTCTGCATGCAAAGAAAGTGCTCTGCCACTCAACTATAGCCCAGAGTCCAGCCACTGGGTCCACCTGGCTCAGTACTGCCTACACGGACCGGCAGCCATGTCTCGGCCAACTTCAGAGTCACAAATATTTCAGTTCCTCTTTCCTTGGCTTTGGAGAATTTTTCAGGTGTTTTATGCAACATATGGCAAGTTAAAATTTAAAAACTTTTCTTTTACCCCACGGCTAAAGGATCTTGAAAGTTTTAGGACAAAACCAGAGGAAGGTTAACGAGTCTCCAAAAGTCCTGGACTCAAAAGGCGATGCTTCCCACCCATCCCAGGCGAGAGCTACATGGTCGATTCACCTGTCTGCAGGTGAATCTTGGCTGCAGTCAGCTCATTTCCCCATCCCAAGGCTTCGACCAGCTCCTGTGTTGCGTTCTCCAGCTTCCTGCACACCTGCAGGCAGCAAAGGGTTAAGAAGGGTTAAGTCTGAAATAAATAAATTAAATAAATTATATAATAAATGTTCATAAATGTACCAAGCAAACACGTACATAAATATATAAACCACATGTCTGAAGAAGCACAGGAAAGCAGTCCTGGAGCCATTTTGGCTCCCAGACTGACCAAATGTTTTCTCTGCAAGGTCAAAGGAAAATGGAAAAGCCTCCCCATTGTCTCTTCATTCTTAAGGGTATATCTGTATATGAATAGGGTGAGCCTGTGACCAGGCTCAGGAACTAAATATTTATCATTACAAAAGACTGACCAGGCTCCCCAGGGTATCCAATCAAGTGACCATTAACAGGTAACCTGCCAGACAGAAGATAAACAATGACAGGAGGTAAACAATGTACTCAGATTTCTCTTGAGCTACACCCCTTTATGTGATGTATGTATGATGTTTCTGGGGGTGGTCTTGGACTCCAAGGTGGGCAATTAAATATGTCTATATAGGGGCAGGCACACTTTTGTTCTGGGTCTTCCTCCTTTCCTGTTACAGATAGGTAGCCGTGTTGGTCTGCCATAGTCAAAACAAAACAAATTCCTTCCAGTAGCAACTTAAAGACCAACTAAGTCAGTTCTTGGTATGAGCTTTCGTGTGCATGCACACTGTGTATCTGAAGAAGTGTGCATGCACACGAAAGCTCATACCAAGAACTGACTTAGTTGGTCTTTAAGGTGCTACTGGAAGGAATTTGTTTTGTTCCTCCTTTCCTGCGTGTGAGGGGAAGACCCTGTTGCAACAGATCAATAAAGATCAGGCTTCCTAGCTGCTTTGCTTCTCAATGTTTTCTGGTTGGCCTCTGTTATTTTCTCCGACAGATGGAGAACCTACAAAGGACTCTATAAGGGCTCTTGTGTCCCCCATAAGGGAATAAGGGCAGATTTTCGTTTATTGCAACAGCAACAAGGCAGAACACGTTCGCAAACACCAACATAGAAATATTGTCAGAAGGACTGGTCTTATCTCAAACAGCCGTTGGGGTTGAGGGGAGAACAGCCCCAAAACCTCACACCACTCGCCCCGGAACGGAGCTATAGTGGGGAAAACGGCACAATGAGTTATTATGGAGATATGGTGGAACCTCCCAGTTCAGAGACAGTCTACCCTAGAACACCGGGAACCAGGGAAATGGAGGGAGAGAGCAAGAGTCTTTGGCGCAAAGGGAGAATCAGGACTGGATTTGGGGCTGGGGGCCCGATCCAGCCATTTTAGACACACACCCCCTCCTCCCTGGTTCAGTGCCACCCCCAAGAGAAGACTTGCCTCGTGGTGCTGGGAGACCTCCTGCTGGGCTGCCCTCACCCTCTGGACCATCTGCCCCATTGTGACTTGGAATCGGCCCGCCAGGGTCCTCATGGCCTCATACTGGAGAGAAAGAGAGAGAGATTTAGTCCCCCCGTCAGACAAGTCTGGCAAAGGCCTCGGTCCTGTATACCTGAAGGAGCGTCTCCACCCCCATCATTCAGCCCGGACACTGAGGTCCAGCTCCGAGGGCCTTCTGGAGGTTCCCTCATTGCGAGAAGTGAGGTTACAGGGAACGAGACAGAGGACCTTCTCGGTGGTGGCGCCCGCCCTGTGGAACACCCTTCCTACAGACGTTAAGGAAATAAGCAGCTATCCTATCTTTAAAAGACATCTGAAGGCAGCCCTGTTTGGGGAAGTTTTAAATATTTAATGCTGTATTGTTTTTAACACTCGATTGGGAGCCACCCAGAGTGGCTGAGGAAACTCACTCAGATGGGCAGGGTATAAATAATAAATTATTATTATTATTATTATTATTATTATTATTATTATTATTATTATTGGAGCTGGGGAGGCCAGGAGTGAATCAGGACTCACGTCGCGACGCATCTTCGCCCAGTTGCTCTGCAAGGCTGTCGCGAGGCAGGCCTCTTCCGCCAGGTGTTTGGCGTAGCCGCCCAAGAGATCAGACTGCAGAAACGAAAAACGGAAAAAGTGTGCGGATGAAAGAGAGGAGCTTCCTTCAGGGGCTCGCGGCAGAGCCGGAAAAGGGCAGCTGGAAGGAGCAGCACGGAGAAAGGGGCTTTTGCGTTTCAAGGAGAGTAGAAGACAACACGATTGAAGTTTATTACAATTCAGTGGCATGAGAAATGGTTGAAATATGCAGAACTGGCTAAATTGACATACAAACTGAGAGATCAGGACATCTGTGACTTTAAAGAAGAATGGGAACTTTTCACATATTACTTAAAAAGACAACAAAATGAACTGGACTCCTTGGCAGGTTTTGAATAAACATCCACAAATTTATTGATTGTTAACATAGTAGATAGATAATATAAAGATTCAGACAATTTTACAGTATGCAGAGAACCAGCTGCACTGGCTCCCGGTGGAGTACAGGATCAGGTTTAAGGTGCTGGTTTTAACCTTTAAAGCCCTATACGGCCTAGGACCCTCGTACCTACGGGACCGCCTCTCCTGGTATGCCCCACAGAGAAACCTACGGTCTGCAAATAATAACATCCTCAAGGTCCCAGGCCTCAGAGAGGTTAGGCTGGCCTCAACTAGAGCCAGGGCCTTCTCGGCTGCGGCTCCAATCTGGTGGAACGCTCTGTCACAAGAGACTAGGGCCCTGCGGGACCTGACATCCTTCCGCAGGGCCTGCAAGACAGAGTTGTTCCACCAGGCCTTTGGTCAGGGCGCAGCCTGACTCCCTCCTCTGGCAACCTGCTTAGAATCTTGCTTAATTAGTTGCCATTAATTTGATTTTAATTGATTTTTATAATGTAATATTTTTTAGAATGTGTGAATATCTGATGGTTTGATTGTTGATTGTTGTTAGCCGCCCTGAGCCCGGCTTCGGCTGGGGAGGGCGGGATATAAATAAAATTTATTATTATTATTATTATTAATATGAGTTGGGAAATCAGAGAGGAGCTGAGGGAAGTCTTGGGGTTTTGATGGGGAAATTGGGGGGGGGGAATGATGAATATGAGATGTTTTGATATTTTGTTATGTTGAAATTGTTAGGTTTTTTTAAATAAAAAAAGGAGTTTATTACAATTACGCACAGCATGGAAAGAGAGGACGAGGGAAAGTTTTTGTCCCTCTTTCGTAACCCTGGGAGTCACGGACATCCAATGAGGCCGAACACTGGACAGATTTTAAAAAGTTCTTCATCACACAGCGGAGCGTTAAACTACGGAACTCCTTGCCACAAGAGGCAGGGATGGATGCTCTTTTTGAGCTGTGTCCTATACGTCCGTCCCTGTCAAAACCAGCAGAAGGTTCAAACATGCAGACTCCGCAAAAGGCGCAGCACCTTAAAAAATTAAAACCAGCTTGCAGGCGATTGGCCAGGCCCCCGGTGCCTCCTTCCCCGCTCACCTGGAGTGTGTTGGCCTCTGCCAGCAGGGTGCGGAGATGCCTCCAGGACCCGTAGTCCTTCTCCAGCTGCCTGATGCGTTGGGTGGCGTGATTCCGGAACAACTCCAGAACGTGGTCTGCCTGCAAGGAGCGAATGGAGGCGGAAGAGAGATCACACAGAGAGCTTTTCAGTCAGAGGATTCGCACACCCAACCCTTCCCCCTCCGCATACTGACCTCGATGCACTGATGGTCTGAACTATAATCAGGGAATTATGGTGCCCCATGTTTGCCCCACAAACAGAACAGAAAAGCTGGCAGGGGTCATCCGCCCACCTGCATCTTCCTCTGTGCTCAAGAGACCTGTGACATCAAAAAGCTTGCCTCTTTTCTTTTTTTTAACCTACCCTGAGCTAAACTGTCTTTATAGAAAAGAGTAACCCCTCTTCAAGAAAAACAAGGTATTTTGCGTCTCTCACAGGCATAAGCAAACTCAGCCCTCCACATGTTTTGGGACTACAACTCCCATCATCCCTAGCTAGCGAGACCAGTGGACAAGGATGATGGGAGTTGTAGTCCCAAAACATGTGGAGGGCTGAGTTTGCCTATGCCTGGTCTATTACTCTGCAAGCCTATGTTCCTGTTTCAGTTCCTAAGAGGTGTTTGACAGCGGAAGGAACTCTCCTCACCTGGGGGCTTTTAAGCAGAATTTGGATGGCCATCTGTCATGACCTTCAGGCATCCCGGCCACCTCTGCAATTCTAGGATCACCATACCTGCCTTGCCCCACCTTGTAGTCTCTGCTTTTCAATTTGTATTGTATTATTTTATGTACTGTGGGCTTGCCATTGTTTTATTGATTGTAGTTTAGAAATTATTTATTGTAACTGTTGAGTGGATTTCTGTTTATCTTTTATATGTTATTGTCAGGGGCTCAGGAGCAGAGGCACAGGGGAGAGAGGAAATGGAGAGCGAAGGGGAGGAATCTGAGGGCAGCGTAGGAGAAGATGACAGTGGCCCGAGAGATTCCATGAGCTTCTCCAGCGAATCAGAAGATTCCCAGAGGGGGGCGCCAATGGCCAGGGCAAGGGGGGTCCTAGGGGGGACGCACCAGAAGCAAGGGGCCAGCGGGGACTCCCGAAGCAGCAGCGGGGGATCAGGACCAGCTCCCCCACCAGAGCGTAGTGGGGGGGAAGAGTCCCATGTATCAGGGCCAGCGTCTCCTCCAGCAGGGAGAGAAGATGAGTCAGGGCTGACCACGCCTCTATTGGAGAGTGAGGGAACGGAGGGGAAGTCAGGTCCAGCTAGCCTCCCCGAAGGGGGAAGCAGTGACAGGAGCAGTGTAACGGTCAGGAGAAAGGTTGCCGGCTGGGCATGGGCGCCAAGTTCGAATGTACAGGCGCGCGGGACAGCAGAAAACCCGGATTGGGAACCAGGTCCTAAAGCCTGCCGGAGGCAGGGGGAAGACTCAGGAGACTCAGCGTCAGAAGAGTCTAGAAAGGGCAAGACCCCAGCGGACAGGCGGACCCAGAGGAGGAAAGAGCAAAGGAAGTGGAGCAAGGCTAGAGTCTTAAACTGGTGTCTGGGGGGAGGAGATTCAGACGGAGCTTCAGCGGTCTAGAGTTCAAGACGTAGAGCTGCGCGCCGCGGCTTTGAAATCGAAACTGAACTTCAATAAAGACTTTTGTATATAACAACGAACTGGCGTTGGTCCTTTGTGAGCTGGGACCTCGGGCAGCTCTGACAGTTATTATTATTTAATACTATTCTAATGATTGTCGAATGTTACTTTTTTGATGTAGGTTGCCTATTTTAAAGTTTTATTATCACATTTTTTGTATTGCATTAGATTGTCATAAGTTGTACATTTTTCGTTTCTTCAGCTTGTAAACCGCCTTGAGTATTGTAAGATAGACAGCATAGAAATTAAAAAATTAAATTAAAAAAATCATGATGATACCCACCCAAGTATTTTTCCCCAGAAAGAACCTGCTGTTGGGGTAACTTGAAGGAGTTTTTAATGGTTTGGATTTTCACTTATGCAAATATTGCTGTTATTTTAACCTACAACTCTGTACAGTGGGACCTCGGGTTAAGTACTTAATTCGTTCCGGAGGTCTGTTCTTAACCTGAAACTGTTCTTAACCTGAAGCACCACTTTAGCTAATGGGGCCTCCTGCTACTGCTGCACCGCCGGAGCACGATTTCTGTTCTCATCCTGAAGCAAAGTTCTTAACCCGAGGTACTATTTCTGGGTTAGCGGAGTCTGTAACCTGAAGTGTATGTAACCCGAGGCACCACTGTATTGCTTCGTTACCCGGTTTTCTGGTGCCTACATGTTCTTGTATAATAAAATAAACAAATGAAGGTTGGACAGGCCCCCTGTCAGGGACCACCCAGCCGAGACTCCTGCATTGTAAGGGGTCAGAATAGATGACCCCTGGGGTTCTCGTTCCAACTCTATGGTTCTGCGATTCTACGCACCGCCTCCTTGTCTCTCAGGGTCTTCTTCCTTTCGTCCTCAATCCGGCTCCACCTCTCCCGGATGCGAGAGATCAGGTTGCCCAACTGCTTTTGCTGCAAGAGAGAGAGAGAAATAATAATAAATAACAACAACAATAATAAATTTTTATTTAAACCCCGCCCTTCCCGGTTCAAAAACTGGGCTCAGGGCGGCTAACAACAAATTTAAAGCACTTAATTGTAAAAGCAGCATAAAATACAGTATAAAAACATAACAATAAAATTCGAAGGTCAGGGACCATCCTGCCGGGGTGTGGGAGGGATGGTCCCTGACCTTCGAATTTTATTGTTATCCCCTCCTCCCCACCCAGCCCATCGCTTGGGCCTCACCTGCTGGCTAAGGGAGCGACGGTCGTCCTGAAGGCGTTGGAAGGAGGCTTCAGCCACCTCTCGGAGAAACGTGGAATCCAAAAGGCATCCTCTCTGCAGGCAGAACGGGAGCCAGATCAATACACACGGCACCAAAGGCTCTTTATAAGCTATCTCAGCTTACAAGGAACAGCGTGGTGCAGTGGTTAGAGCATTGGACTGGAACCCGGGAGAGAGCAGGGTTCGAATCCCTCACACTGCTTCTGGCGGTTCCCTCGCTGCAAAAAGCCAAGTTACAGGGAACCAGGCAGAGGGCCTTCTCGGTAGTGGCACCAGTCTTGTGGAACGCCCTCCCACCAGAAGTCAAACAACAACTACGAAACCTTTAGAAAACATCTGAAGGCAGCCCTGTTTAGGGAAGCTTTTAATGCTTAAAAGACTATTGTATTTTATTATTCTGTTGGAAGCCGCCCAGAGTGGCTGGGGAAACCCAGCCAGATGGGCGGGGTATAAATAATAAATTATTGTTATTATTACTATTATTATTATTATTACTCGGCCTTGCAGCTCTCCCTGGGTGTCCTTGGGCCAGTCCTCCTTGCCTCCTCCCGGCCTCAACTACCTCACAGGGTCATTGTGGGGATAAAATGAGCAGGGCGAGGAGAAACACGCCTGCCCCCTGGAGGAAAAGGTGGGATTTAAATGCAACATATTAAATAAATCAGCAGTCAAACCCCTGGAGCGGAAGAGATGCACGACAGAAGCCCAGGTGGCCGCTGTAACCCTCCGGACACCACCGGACTCTGTCTCCACTCACCCTCCCCTCACACCTATTTGCATGCACAGCAACCAACCAACCAACCCACCATCTCATCTTTGGCTGTGGCCAGCCTCTCAACCAGAGCACGCTGGTTCTCCAGAGTCTTTTGAAGGGGGTCGTATCTCTTCCAGAGGGCCTCATACATCTCACGGTACAGCTGCACCTCCTGGGGAATGCAACAATTATTACTAATAATAGCAGCAATAGCAGCAGCAGCACACAAACTGCTTCCAAGACATAGAAACATAGAATCATAGAGCTGGCAGGGACCCCCAAAGGTCATCCAGACCAACCCCCTGCTGCCAGGCAGGAACCACAACTAAAGCATCCCCGACAGATGGCCACCCAACCTCTGCTTAAAAACCTCTAAGGAAGGAGAGTCCACCACCTTCAGAGGGAGACTGTTCCACTGTCAAACGGTGCTTACTGCCAGAAAGTTCTTCTTGATGTCTAGTTTTTTAAGCAAGGGAGAAGATGGCCAGTTGTCAGAGATTATTCAGCTGCAATTCCTGCATTGCAGCAGGGTCAGACTAGATGTCTCTGGGTGTCCCTCCCAAGCATACTATTCTATGTGCAGTGGAACCTCGGCAGTCGAATACAATCCATTCTGGAAGACCATTTGACTTCCGAAACGTTCGACAGCCGAGGCTCGATGGACAGCCCCGCAAAATCCATTGAGAAAATGGAGAAGCTGTTTGACTTCCGAGGTGCGTTCGAGAAACAGTTTCTATCCAAATGCGATTTCGGTTTTAAACGCAGTGTAGGTAGTCTCTATGTGTACAGTATATTGTATTCAATTATGGGGTATCAGAGTTTTTAGGGGCTAACCAGGCTGGGATAGTTGGGATAGCAGGCTTGTTGGGTTGTCAATGTCTGATGTAGATTTTTCAGTTGTTGTTCTGTATGGGACAATGACAATAAAGATGATCGTATCGTATCGAAAATGGAAGCAATTACAGTAGTACCTTGGGTTACATACACTTCAGGTTACAGACTCCGCTAACCCAGATATAGTGCTTCAGGTTAAGAACTTTGCTACAGGATGAGAACAGAAATCGTACTCTGGCAGCGTGGCAGCAGCGGGAAGCCCCATTAGCTAAAGTGGTGCTTCAGGTTAAGAACAGCTTCAGGTTAAGAACGGACCTTCGGAACGTATTAAGTACTTAACCTGAGGTACCACTGTATTTCTGGGCTTTTGGCGTTCAAAAACCAAAACGTTCGGCTTCTAAGACGCTCAAAAACCACAGTTCCACTGTATGGTACTAATTTTAGGAGTTCTAAAAGAGAGTGCAGCTCTTCAGACCTCAACGACCACTCTCCCAGCGTAGATTTCCCTCGCTCGCCAGATCCCCCAAACACAGGCCCTACACACACAACACACACACACACACCCTCCCCAGCAAAGAGACAAAGCCGGGGTCAGGCCCTGCTGTCCATGTGCAGCCGTGCAAGGCTTAATGCCCGCTGGCACGCTGCAGGAATCCGCTGCCGAGAGAGAGAGAACGTGGCTTGGCCACGTGAGGAACCCAGTGGTGCGAGGATGACCAGGCCGGCCAGCTGGTTTCAGCCCTGAATGGCTGGACCATCTTTGTGCAACGCTGGAAGCAGTGTGGTGCAGTGGTTAGAGTGCCGGACGAGGACCTGGGAGAGACCAGGTTTCAAATCCTCCCACTCAGCCACGAAGCTAAATTAAAATAAGGAAAATTCTCAGGGATGATTCACACCCTGGCCGGCACTTTCTTGATCTCCTGCCCTCGGGCAGAAGATACAGAAGCCTGATTAGTCGCACTAACAGGGTAAAGAACAGCTTCTGTCCGTGGCTGTTAGGCTTCCGAATGAAAAGATGCGACAGCGCGTCTGCGCAGGTCGCGTTTTGCTGCTTCTGCTCATGCACGTGACGTCGTTTTGAGCATCTGTGCATGTGCGAGCGGCGAAACCTGGAAGTAACGTGCTCTGTTACTTGCGGGTTGCCGTGGAGCGCAACCCGAAAGCGCTCAACCTGAAGCACATTCAACCCGAGGTATGACTGTACATGTTTAATTTGGTGTTGGCAATAAAAATATTGGTACCATACTGTCAGGGGCTCAGGAGCAGAGGCACAGGGGAGAGAGGAAATGGAGAGCGAAGGGGAAGAATCTGAGGGCAGCGAGAGATTCCATGAGCTTCTCCAGCGAATCAGAAGATTCCCAGAAGGGGGCGCCGAGGGCCATGGCAAGGGGGGTCCCAGGGGGGATGCACCAGAAGCAAGGGGCCAGCGGGGACTCCCAAAGCAGCAGCGGGAGATCAGGACCAGCTCCCCCACCAGAGCGTAGTGGGGGGGAAGAGTCCCATGTATCAGGGCCAGCGTCTCCTCCAGCAGGGAGAGAGGATGAGTCAGGGCTGACCACGCCTCTATCAGAGAGTGAGGGAACGGAGGGGAAGTCAGGTCCAGCCAGCCTCCCCGAAGGGGGAAGCAGTGACAGGAGCAGTGTAACGGTCAGGAGAAAGGTTGCCGGCTGGGCGCGCGTGCCAAGTTCGAATGTACAGGCGCGCGGGACAGCAGAAAACCCGGATTGGGAACCAGGTCCTAAAGCCCGCCGGAGGTGGGGGGAAGACTCAGGGGACTCAGCGTCAGAAGAGTCTAGAAAGGGCAAGACCCTAGCGGACAGGCGGACCCAGAGGAGGAAAGAGCAAAGGAAGAGGTGGAGCAAGGCTAGAGTCTTAAACTGCTGTCTGGGGGGAGGAGATTCAGACGGAGCTTCAGCGGTCTAGAGTTTGAGACGTAGAGCTGCGCGCCGCGGCTTTGAAATCGAAACTGAACTTCAATAAAGACTTTTGTATATAACAACGAACTGGCGTTGGTCCTTTGTGAGCTGGGACCTCGGGCAGCTCTGACACATACTTTTCAAAACACTCTACTTTTTCTTGATTCAGGTAGGTAGGCGTGTTGGTCTGATGCAGTCAAAATATATATATAAATTGTCCAGTAGCACCTTAGAGACCAACTAAGTTTGTTCTTGGTATAAGCTTTCGTGTGCACACTGGGCAACTTTTTTATTTTTTATCTATTCTTTCTTGTTAAATTCCTTGGCCTATTGTCTGTCCTTAACTTCGAGGCTTCAAAGCACCTACATTTCAGGAATCCTGGAGTGTCAGCCAGGCACAAAAAATGGAGGCACTCGCAAATGGAGAATCTTTAGGCGCCAAATGCGCCTGGTGCCCTGCTAATTTCGAACCCTGTTCCCTGCTTACCTGGCTGGGCTCAGAGATGGGGGTCTGGGTGGCCGCATCCCTCTGATCCGCCGGTCCCACGCAGGCAGGCAACCTCTGGGAATTCAGGCAGTCCCGGATTTCCCGGGAAAGGGCTTCCACGATGATCTGGGTGCTGGCCAGGTGCTCCTCTAGCTCTTCCCGAGACAGGCTGCGCAGCTGGTCCTGAGACAAGCTAGGAGGAAACAGCCAAGAGGCCACCTGTGCTTTGCTGCATTGCAGGGGGCTGGACTAGAGGACCCTCAAGGGCCCTTCCAACTCTAGGATTTGGAATCCCTGCTTTGCATGCAGGTCTTGGGTTCAAATCCCGACATTGCCAGGGCTAGCTGGGGGAACAGTCCAAGTCGGGGTGGGAATGAAAACCACCACAGCAGCCAGGTGGCTGAACACCTGCTTGGCATGCAGAAGGGCCCCGGGTTTGGTCCTCCCGCTTGGAAGGTGTCTGAGATCCTGGGGAGCTGCTGCCAGTCAGAGGAGGCCATGCTGAGCTCGGCGGACTAACACAGCTTGGCATTTATGGCAGCTTCCAACATATGCCACATAATCCCCCCCTTCCGCATTTGGACAGACCTGACCATTTAGTGCGGCAGAACCTCCCTGCCTGCTGATATTAAGCAGGCGACTTCACCGTACTGTTCAATGCCTCCTAAGGCATTTGTGGTAAGACAAGCCTGGCCAAACACTGAGAAAAGTCAAGGTGAACTTTAACCTGTTTTAGGATTTTTTTAGTTTTGCTGATTTCCCCCAATAATTTTATTGTTTCATCTTTTCGTAAACTGCTTTGAGGGTGGTAGTTGTTTTTATATTCAAGCACTGGGAAAAAGAAAATAATAATTGCATACATTTTTTAAAGACTCCTGTCTTTACCCCGTCCTGCTTTTAAGAAAAAAATACATGAGTGTCCCTATCTCTGCGCCCAGAGGCAGAAGTGACGACTCTGTGGACCTCTTCCATCCCCTTCAAGGCCCAATCCCAATCCCAGGGCAGCTATTTATCAGCTCCATCTGGTACGCAGGCTGAGACCCTCCCTGCCCGCAGACTGTCTCGCCAGAGTGGTGCATGCTCTGGTTATCTCTCGCTTGGACTACTGCAATGAGCTCTACGTGGGGCTACCTTCGAAGGTGACCCGGAAACTACAACTAATCCAGAATGCAGCAGCTTGTTTGGCACTGAAGTAATTCTAACTTGAATACTCTCTATGACTGGGAGCGGCCGCCGAGACCACATAACACCGATCTTGAAAGACCTACACTGGCTCCCAGTACGTTTCCGAGCACAATTCAAAGTGTTGGTGCTGACATTTAAAGCCCTAAACGGGCTCGGTCCAGTATATCTGAAGGAGTGTCTCCACCTCCATTGTTCTGCCCAGACACTGAGGTCAAGCGCCGAGGGCCTTCTGGCAGTTCCCTCGCTGCGAGAAGCCAAGTTACAGGGAACCAGGCAGAGGGCCTTCTCGATAGTGCCACCCGCCCTCTGGAACGCCCTCCCACCAGATGTCAAAGAGAAAAATAACTACCAAAATTTTAGAAGACATCTGAAGGCAGCCCTGTTTATGGAAGCTTTCAACGTTTAATAGGTTATTGTATTTTAGTGTTTTGTTGGAAGCCACCCAGAGTGGCTGGGGAAACCCAGCCAGATGGGCGGGGTATAAATATATTATTATTATTATTATTAGTGCCAAGCCTCTCTCTTTGCAAAGAGGAGGGGCTGAGGGTCCTCTTCACAGGTGCTCTTTCTGCCCCCCCCCAAGCCAGACCTTCGAGACCTGGACGCAGCGGCTGGATGGAGGAGACAGACACCAACGGAGGGTCTCAGCCCCCAGAGAAGACCTGGGTCTTAGGCGCTCTACTTACTGCCACAGCAGGGAGTCTGTTTCTGCTGTGCTGTCCTTGGTCAAAGTCCTCTCCTCCAGGGAGGTGTTGACACCCGTCTCCAGGAGGCTCAGAGGCGACATCCAGGTTGCCGCCGAAACCAGAGAAACAGCCGCCTTCCTCTGCTGCCACAGGACAGAAGCCGTATTCATCGGGGATGTGCTGAGTCCTGTCTCCAGGATGTTCAGAGGGAGGATCTGGGAAGCTGCAGGCGACACAAAGGCCGAAACGATGCCATTATCCTTCTCCTGTTCCTGGTCCTCTGAGGAACCAGCCTCCAGGAGCCTCAAAGGAGAGACTGAGGCGAGGCTGTTGTCCTCCTCCTGTTCTTGGACAAAAGCCTTATCCTGCAAAGATGCATTTGGTCCAGCCTCAGGGAGACTCAACTGGAGGACTGAAATAAGACCATTGTCCTTCTCAGGATGCAGGTCAGAACCCTCATCCTGTGAGAATGCATTTGGGTCGGCCTCCAGGAGCCTCAAGGGGGATGTCCAGGTTACTTCAGGAACCACAGAAACTGAAGCGAGGTTGTTGTCCTTTTCCTCTTGCTGGACAGAAGCCTTGTCCTGCAAAGATGCATTTGGTCCAGCCTCCAGGAGACTCAATTGGGGGACTGAAATAAGACCATTGTCCTTCTTGGGATGCAGGATGGAACCCTTGTCCTCTGAGCATGCATTTGGTCTGGCATCCAGGAGCCTTGAGGGGGATGCCCAAGTCATTTCAGGAACCACAGAGACTGAAACGATGCCATTATCCTTCTCCTGTTCGTGGACAGAACCCTCATCCTCTGAGCATGCATTTGGGCCGGCCTCCAGGAGCCTCAAGGGGGACGCCCAGGTCGCTTCAGGCATCAAAGAAACTGAAGTGAGTCCATTGTCTTTCTCCTTTTCCTGGACAGAAGCCTTATCCTCTGAGCATGCATTTGGTCCAGCCTCTAGGAGACTCAGTTGGGGGACTGAAATAAGACCATTGTCCTTCTTGGGATGCAGGATGGAACCCTTGTCCTCTGAAGACGCATTTGAGTCGGCTTCTAGGAGCCTCGAGGGGGACGTCCAAGTCATTTCAGGAACCACAAAAACTGGAGTGAGGCTGTTCTTCTCCTGTTCGTGGACAGAAGTCTTGTCCTCTGAGCATGCATTTGGTCTGACCTCCAGGAGACTCAAGGGAGAGACTGAAATGAAGCCGTTGTCCTTTTCCTCTTGCTGGACAGAAGCCTTGTCCTGCAAAGATGCATTTAGTTCAGCCTCCGGGAGCCTCAACTGGGGGACTGAAATAAGACCATTGTCCTTCTCAGGATGCAGGTCAGAACCCTCGTCCTCTGAGCATGCATTTGGGCCGGCCTCCGGGAGCCTCAAGGGGGACGTCCAGGTCGCTTCAGGCATCAAAGAAACTGAAGTGAGTCCATTGCCTTTCTCCTTTTCCTGGACAGAAGGCTTATCTTCCCAGGATGCATTTGGTCCAGCCTCTAGGAGACTCAGTTGGGGACGCAGGTCAGAACCCTTGTCCCGTAAAGATGCATTTGGGCTGGCATCCAGGAGCCTTGAGGGGGATGCCCAAGTCATTTCAGGAACCACAGAGACTGAAACGATGCCATTATCCTTCTCCTGTTCGTGGACAGAAGTCTTGTCCTCTGAGCATACATTTGGTCTGACCTCCAGGACACTCCATGGGGAGACTGAGGTGAGGCCATTGTCCTTCTCCTCTTGCTGGATGGAAGCCTTGTCCTCCCAGGATGCATTTGGGCCGGCCTCTAGGAGGCTCTGAGGGGACCTCCCAGTTGCTGCAGAGCCTGGGGCGACGCTCTTCCCATCTTGCAAGGCAGGGAAGGGGAGACGTTCTCTTTTGGGGGTTTCCAAAGCCAGGTTTGGCTCGGCCATCTCCTGTGGGTGGCTGTCTCGGAGTGAGTCACCAGGCAGCCGTTCCTGGCTAGGCTGCAGAAGCAAAAACAACAACACAGGCTCATAGGATGTTGCAGAAAAGTGAGAGCTGGGTTCAAATCCTGACTCAGCCAGGATGTTCACAGCAGAGGGGAAACAGAGGCAACTGCTCTCTCTCAGCCTTGCCTACCACACAGGGTTGTGTGAAGCTGAAATAGTTTGGCGTGGGGGGATCGAAATGCAATAAAAATAAATAAAACAGGTCCTTTTCGGTTGGGGCACCACCACAATGCCATTCCAGGAGGTGGTGATAAAATGCTAAACTTCTTGAACTGATTTTTATGATTCTGTGTTTCACTATTGAGAAAAGAGTCCTCAGAGAGCAGCCTTGATTTCACTCGTTTTTTAGTGACTTTTATTTCGTTAGGGCTGCCCTTTTCCCGGACACTACTGGGATTTCAAAGGTGGAATTGACGTCCAGGGGTTTTCCTTTCAAAAAGCTCAATAATGTTGGGGTCTTCCTTAAAAAACAACTTTTGTGGTGTCTTGGTTTTTACTTTTTGAAACATGGCAACCCTAATTCCGTTTATTCATTACATTTACATTGCGCCTTTTCCTTCCAGGAGCTCAAGGTGGCGTCCCTGGTTCTCCCCCTCCTCATTTAATCCCCACAACAACCCTGCAATGCAGCTTAGGCTGAGAGGCAGCCACTGGCCCAAGGCCACACCCAGTGAACACCCTGGTCTCCCTGGCACTCAAACCCCCACTGGTCCTCTTGGTTAGCTGCCTTGGCCCGGAGGGCTTGTAAAAGACAGAAAGGCAGGACAGGCCATTTGTTTCGACTTACTATTACAGTATGTCTGTGCTGTGCGGGAGCTTCTGGGAAGGCTGATTTAGAGGAAGCCAAGATAAAGGCCTACATGCCTATGGCTGGATGACCTTTGGGAGTCCTTTTCAACTCTACGACTTCTTCCGAGGTGCCCTCCATCCATAGCTGTCAATGTTTCCCTTTTCTTGCGAGGTATCCTATTCAGAATAAGGGAATTTTCCCTTTAAAAAATGGAAAAGTTGACAGCTATGCCTCTATCCATTACTAGCCGCTTGGCTGCTCAATATTCTCTGGTTGGCCTCTGTTATTTTCTCCTACAGATAGGAAACCTACATAAGGACCCCATACCGGCTCTTGGATAAGGATAAAGGAGCAGTTGTTTCTTATAACACCAGGAAACCCAGGAACTTGTAAATATCCCTTGATGGGTCTACAGTGGTGGGAAAGGGAGGTTGGGGCAAACCTGGCCAGTCGGTTTCCGCCAGAAAACCCCTCCCTGTTTGTGACACATGTATGATGATGGACGCATGATGCTTCACCAAAGGTGTTTATGGGGAAAAGGGGAAACTTATATAAAAGTAAGAGAATCCTTTTGTTCGGGGCTTCTTCCTGCTTCTTCTATGGGGTGGGTGGAAGTCCTGTTGCTGAAGTCTTGGAAGTGATTCTTTGAATAATAATAAATAATAAATATTATTTATACCCTACCCTCCCTGGCCAGAGCCGGACTCAGGGCGGCTAACACCAATAAAATCACAGTAAAAACATAATTGGGGGCGGGGGGAGAACCAATTTAAAATACAGGTTAAAATGTAGCTTCATTTTAAAAGTAGCCAATAGATCAAGAACAGAAGGGTCAGTCTGAGTCCAAACCAAAGGCCAGGCGGAATAGCTCTGTCTTGCAGGCCCTGCGGAAAGATGTCAAGTCCAGCAGGCGGGGGAAGGGATCAGGGGAGTAGAGTGCGGCGCAGTGGTTAGAGTCCTGGACGGGACCTGGGTTCAAATCCCCACCCGGCCCCCACGGAGCCGCCCCCTCTCCGAGCTGAGCCTCCTCTCCCCGCCCCCCACCCAAGGAAGTTGGGGGTCTGGCCTCAAGCCCCCTTCCCAGGCGCTGAGCAGGAGCTGGAGGAGGGCGGGGGGGGCGCAACCCCCCAATAAAACCCGGGACTCACCGGCTCCATGGCGCCCCGAGGTCCGGCCAAGAGCGCGCCCCGCGGGGGAAACCCAGCGCCCTCGCTTTTTTTTGAATGAAACCGCCGAGTGACGCCACCGGAGGAGGCGGGGCCAATGAGGGGAGAGTGAGTGGGAGGGGCCCGACCCCGGCCCCGCCCCCCCGCCCTCGAAGGCAAGCCTTTCCGCACGCAGGAGCTGCTGCTGGCGGAAGTAATTTTGCAGGGCGCGATTCCCAGCCAAGCCGATTCGGCTCTTGCACAAATGCAAAGCGATTTGCACGAAAGAATAATAGTACTTTCATTTTCGGAATGTATAGAAAACAGACAGAACAATTCCCTCCCTGGGGAATGCCCTCCCACTAGATGTCAAATAGAAAAACTACCACCAAACTTTCAGAAGACATCTGAAGGCAGCCCTGTATCTGGAATAAAAAAATTCCTTCCAGTAGCACCTTAAAGACCAACTGAGTTAGTTCTAGGTATGAGCTTTCGTGTGCATGCACACTTCTTCAGATACACGTGCATGCACACGAAAGCTCATACCTAGAACTAACTCAGTTGGTCTTTAAGGTGCTACTGGAAGGAATTTTTTTATTTTGTTTTGACCATGGCAGACCAACACGGCTACCTATCTGTAACTGTATCTGGAAGTTTTTGATGTTTGACCAGGGGTAGGCAAACTAAGGCCCGGGGGCCAGATCCGGCCCAATCGCCTTCTAAAGCCGGCTCCTGGACGGTCCAGGAATCAGTGTGTTTTTACATGAGTAGAATGTGTCCTTTTATTTAAAATGCATCTCTGGGTTACTTGTGGGGCATAAGAATTTATTCATTTTTCCCTCCAAAATATAGTCCAGCCCCCCACAAGGTCTGAGGGACGGTGGACCAGCCCCCTGCTGAAAAAGTTTGCTAACCCCTGTGTTTGACTTTTATGTTTTTACATGTGTTGGAAGCCACCCAGAGTGGCTGGGGAAACCCAGCCAAGAGGGGCGGGGTATAATCAATCAATTAATGGGTGGGGTATAACCAATTAATATAGGGTTACTGTATTTCAGAAAGTGAAAATCCAGACAGAAAAGGTGTTGAGCTTTTCTAGGCAAAGGTGTTTTTCTTTCTTTTTTGGTGTGTGTGTGTGTGAAGAAAAGCTGTTGAGCTTTTCTGCCCCAAAAACTGGGGGGGGGGGGCTTTTTTGGGTTTCCACACATCCAAACATTAATAGGATTCCAGCCCAGACAAAGTTCCTGGAAATTCCGGACGTACGCCAACCCTAATTGTGCATCAGCTGCTCTGGGTGCCTTTTTTTGGGGGGGGGGGTACAAACACTCCAAATACGTGAATGTGCTTTTTCTTGCTTGTGTTTTCCCCCTTTGGGCTCCTTTGGGAGGTAAGGGGCCTAGCAGCAACTCTGGAGAGATTGGTGGGGTGGAAGAAAAAGGACACAGCCTTCCCGGAATTGAGATTTATTCCCCTCCGTTGCTAACCTTCCAGCCCCAGGTGTGCTGCAATGCAGCCTGCACAAAAGATGAGAACTCGCCATCCAACCGCAGAGACCCATAAAAGACAGATTTATTGCTTGTTTAAGAAAAAGCACAGAGACGGGGCGGAGGAGGCGAGGAGAGGAAGGAGGGTGAAGGAGAAGGTTCCGGTTCTTCTTGAACAGAGCGGAACCAGGCCACAATCCACTCTCACAGGGGGAAAGGGGTTGGCACATCTGAAGAGGAAGGGGCAGCAAGCCCATCACAGCCCGTCTGCCTCTTGCATAGCGAAGGAATATCTCTCTCTACGGTTATTAGTCTGTCTGTTAGATTAGCTGAGCTCAGGGTCAGGGTTGGTGAGGAAAAGAGGCAAGCTTCCGGATTCCACAGGACTCTTGCACACACAGGAAGTTGCAGGCAGCCAGCTGACAAGCCATCTTTGCCATTCTGTGCAACGCTGGCCTTACATGGGAAGGAAAATTTGCTGCGCTCGTCATCCCCGATCTCTGGGTGGCGGACTTGCATAGTGGGAGAACTCAGTAGCCAGGGGGGTGGCAGGCAAAGTAGGGGTCCAGCCTCCCTGCCGGAGAGGGTCCAGTGCTTTTTTGGCTGGGCTTCCTGAGATCCCTGGCGGCTTCATTCGCCCAAAGAGCTGCCTTGAAGAAGCATTTCCTGAGAAGGTCTCACAGTGATTCCCGGGGGTCTCCCGAGGGCGGATTTGGGCCTCCTGAGAAGAACTGCTGCCCCCCAGGAGGACGGGGGTCACTCAGCCCGGCCACGGCTGGCTCGAGGGTGCCACGAGGTCGCAGTCGAAATCCGAAAAGGCGGCCGAGTCCAGGGGGGTTTCCCGGGGGCTCTGCAGGCCCAGCACAACATCCACCGGCCGCTTCCGAAGCATCTCTGCGTCAAAGGTCATCCCGCGGAAAAAGAGGTGGCCGCGGAAGTGGTGGAGGTAGCGCAGGCGCCGCTGGGGGTCCTGGCACAGGAGCTGGACGGAGAGAGCGGGCGGCGGTCAGAGGAGACGGCAGAAGCTGCCTGGCACAAACTGTTTGCCTACCAAATGCAGAACCGCCCTGGATCCTTTGCCCCTTCTCTATGTGTCCCCTCCCCAAAAGGTTGGGAGAGTGGCAAGGGCCTTCTCGGTGGTGGCTCCCTGTCTGTGGGCTGCTCCCTCCCAAGAGAGGCTCAACTGGTACCATCATCATCCTGAGGAAATGGGCAAAAACATTCCTCTTTACCCAAGCCTTTGGCTATTAGATAGTCTATGGCCTGTTAAAGGTGGTGGGGGACAGATATTATGATTAATATACGGCCTAGGACCCTCGTACCTATGGGACCACCTCTCCTGGTATGTGCCATGGAGGACCTTTCGGTCTTCAAACAAAAACATCTTGGAGGTCCCGGGCCACAGGGAGGTTAGGCTGGCCTCAACCAGAGCCAGGGCCTTTTCGGCTGTGGCCCCGATCTGGTGGAATGCTCTGTCACAAGAGACCAGGGCCCTGCGGGACTTGACATCTTTCCGCAGGGCCTGCGAGACAACAGAGCTGTTCCACCAGGCCTTTGGCCAGGGCACAGTCTGACCCCCTCCTTCTGTAATCTTCACAGAACTCTAGCCCAATGGCTGCCATTAATTTGATTTTGAATTGATTTTAGAATGAATTTTAGAATGCTGTGTTACTTTTATTGTTGTTAGCCGCTCTGAGCCCAGCTTTGGCTGGGGAGGGAGGGATATAAATAAAAATTTATTATTAATAATAGTAATGTTTACACTGGCCAGCAGCAACTCTCTGGGACAGGGAACCAGCCCTTCCTGGGAAGAACAGGACTGAGCCTCAAGGCCTTCTGCATCCAGAGCAGGGCTCTACTACCAAGCAGAAGAGAAGGGTGGCTGCTAGCCCTGGTGGCAGTGTTCTGCCCACTGCTGTCAGTCACTGGGAATCTGGTGGGCTTCCCTTGGGGGGCATCTGGCTGGCCACTGTGAGAGCAGGTGGCTGGACTAGGTGGGACCCACATTGCCCGATCTCCCAGCCAGGCTCTGCTTATGGAGCCTCCAGCTGCAGAGGCAGTCTATCTCACTTCCCATGTTCTTAGGGGCACATGGCCACTGTGATGCTGGAACAGACACGGCCCCTTTTTTGTCTGATCCAGACGAAGGGCTCTATTTATATTCTTGTGCCCAGAGTGGCTGTGAATCTAAGTTTGGCCTCATTTAGGGGCAATACTTCAATATGAGTAGGAAAATGAGAGTACCCCTAAACATTTTTTTAATAGAAAAAGCACTGCTTCTGCCCATAAGATCCTAGTCCTTATGATCTCAAATGAAGGGCTGGTTTTAAAAAGTGCCTTGCACCCATTCGGGTGCACCCAGCTCAGTATCTTCTGCACCAACTGGCAGCATGCTGGCTGTGGGCTGATGGGAATTGTGGCCCAAAACAACTGGGTTGGCGAAGGCCGGCTCAGATACACGTTAAAGGTTTCCGAAGTGGGAATCCCAGAATCAGAAGGGTCCCCCAGGGGTCATCTAGCCCAACCCCCTGAAATGCAGGAATTAGACCGGAGTCAGTAAGTGACTGAACCCTTTGACCATGTGCAACACTTGCACCGTCAAGTTTATGGTCTGTGCAATATCACATTTTAGATTTGCCCAAAATTTTAAGTATTAAGAAAAAAACGCAGCTCACCTCGCTGAGGAGAAGGCGGAGGCCCAGGCTGAGGGTGCCTGGGATGGCGTAGCTGCAGCGTTTGACGCTCTCCAGCATGCTGACGTGGTCTTTCTCAGGGGCCACCGGGAACTGAAAAAAACGTGGGAGAGCTGGATTCCTCTCTGCCTCCTCGCACATTCATGCAGGAACGCAGAGTTGCCCTAGGATCCCTGCCCAGCAATTACTTTCTCATGTGAGTCACCCTCCTTTGCTACCCACAAAGAGAATTTTGCTGCTAGAACACAGTTGATCCATGGAACTCACTGCTGCAGGAGGCTGTGAGGGCCACAGAGTCGACTGGAGGAATTCCTGGAGGAGATGGCTTCTAGCGAAAACACTTCTCAATCCCAGTTGCCGGAAACAGCAGGCGGGGAGAATGCTTTTCTGCTTGGATCCTGCTCCCAAGCTTCCCATTGGGGCATGTTTTGGCCCCTTTGAGAACAGGGATCCTGGGCTAGGTAGGATCCAGCAACGGGCTGCTCTGATGGAACCTCCATGTCCAGAAGCAGTCTATCAAGATTCCTAGTCTCTTAGGGGCGTTTGGGCCCTGTGAGAACAGGACACTGGCCTGATTCCACCTCAGGCTCACCTTATATGATAATCTTTATTGTCATTGCCCCATACAGAACAACAAAATTGAAAAATCTACATAAAACATTCAAAAACCAACAAGCCTGCTATCCCAGCTATCCCAACCTGGTTAGCCCCCCAAAAACTCTGATATCCCATTTTTAAATACAATATACTCCCCTAGAGACTACCTTACACTGTGTTTAAAACCAAAATCGCATTTGGGTAGAAACTGTTTCTCAGGCAGCTAGTCCTAGTCTTTATAACCCTGTACCTTCTTCCAGAAGGCAGAAGCTGAAAGAGATAATTTCCGGGGTGCGCACTATCATGCGCTATCTCTGCAGCTTTCTTATGGCACCTGGAAGCGTAGATTTGATCCAAGGTGGGAAGAGTGCACCCAGTTATTCTCTCCGCAGTCTTTACAACCCTGGACAGCATTGTTTTTTCCCTAGCTGTGCAGCTCCCAAACCACACACACAGACCTTAAGTTAATACACTCTCCACAGTACAATGGTAAAATGCCATCAACAGGTCCTTTCAGAGATTGTTTTTCCAGAGGATTCTCAGAAAATATAACCTGCTGTGCTCTCTTCATCAGGTCTTTGCTTCTTAATGGAACCTCCATCTCCGGAGGTAGTCTACCTTCACAGGAGACAGAGAACTGGGGAACATGCAATGGGGTCTTTCTCGCCAAGCTGCTTCACAGCCTTACCTTCCCAGTGGCTAAGCCATACAGCAGCACCCCCATGGACCACCAATCTGCCGCATGGGCGTACGGCCCGCCACTCAAGACCTCCGGGGCTGCAAAGAAAGAAGAGGGGAGGAGATATTGAGCCTTGCAAGGACGGCCCCCGTCCCAGTTAGCCACTGTCCCCTTTGCCTCCTTAACCGCCCGTACCCATGTACTGGAGGGTCCCACAAATGGTGTAGGCCCTTTCGCCCCAGGGCAGGTGGCGGGAGAGGCCAAAGTCAGTCAGCTTCAGGTGGCCTGCAGTGGGAGAGAGAAAAAATAAATAAATTAGGGCATTACAGCCCAGAGAGAGACCCATCGCGGGCATTCATTTGTGTCTGGCACAGAGTTTGGGGTGGCTATTATTATTATTATTATTATTATTATTATTATTATTATCATCATCATCATCATCATCATCATCATCATCCGCCTTTTCTTCCTGCCCCTCCCCCCCACTGGAACTCAGGGCATCTTCCACAAATAAAAAACATGTGAAAGATAACCACTAAAAAGCATTTAAATTCTGGTAGAGTTAAAGCAACATAAAAAGGCAAATTTATTAAGGTAAGAATAATATGTTGTTTCTCCGCAGGACATTCAGGAACTCCCTCCCCTGCCAGCCCGAGCGGGACGCACCTTGTTCATCTAGAAGGATATTTTCCATCTGTAAAGAGAAGAGAGCAGCCCAGTCAGGGTGTGAAGGTGCCCTCCCCTCTGGCGCCACTCGAATTCGGACCAAGGATTCACCAAGTGCAAGAGGCAGAGATCTCTGGGAAAGGGCCAGGCTGAAGTTACGCCAGGAGTTTGGGCTGGTGGGCCAAATCCCCTGAGAAGGGCCAATCCCAGGGTTGGGGGTTGGAGGCCCTTGCCCATAGCGAAAAGGCCCCACTAAAGGCATCTCTCAGCAGGGCTGGGAGAGAGACCCCTGGAGAACGACTGCTGCCAGTCAGTGGAGACAATACTAGGCTAGATCATGGAGCCAGGATTTGACTGGGGATAAGGCAGCTTCCAATTCCTCTGCCCCACACTTGGGGGGGGTGTAGTGAAGTTAGGAAATTTCAATAGACCAAACTTTGGTCAAGTGAGAAGCAAAGTATTATGGGAAGTTCAAAAGACATAAGATTTATGGGGAATGGGTTCTTGTTGCTTTAACACTGCAGACTAACAGTCTCCAAATGTGTGAAGTTGCTTATCTCAGGAAGGAACTTCTCCAGGTTGATAAATGGTCCTCTGACACCTGGTACCTAACTCATTCACACCCAAACAGCTCTGCTAAGTATCTGAAGAAGGGAGGAACTCTTTGAACCAAAGTCCTGGGAACTAACGAGCTCAGCTGTCACAAGTTAAAATTATTAGCCAACTAGCTGACCATTGGTGAATTTAAATATAATCAAGAATTTTGATTGGGTCAGAGTTCCATTTCCACGTGAGGTTTAGAAATAAAGATCCCATTCTAACTTTGCCTTTGTTCTTAGTTTGTGAGTATACTAGCTAGCTGTATTCTACAATGTCTTTGTTTTACTTGTTTGAAACGTATAAGAGATGTGCCTGCTTTTTAAAGTATGTTTAATCTTGTTTTTTAAATAAACTTTAAAAAGAGAACTTTCTTTTGTCTTGTGTGCCATTCTGTGGGAAAGCCTGAATCCAGAGCTTGATCAATCAGCCATACTACATCTGTTGAATTTCTGCCTGCATTTTGTGGAAACAAATTGCAGGGTAGGGCAGCCGGTAACTAGGAAGTATAACCTTCTCCCTTGGGTTATGTCTTCTGGTGCCCTGGTGCAGGGGAGTGGTGGCAGCAACTACCTTTTTGGATGCATTTTGTCCTGTAAAAAGTATATGCTGCCAGCCGCCGTTTCTCTAAACCTGACCCAGCTGGATGGTAAGGACAGGTGAGGGAGGGGCGCGTGGCCAGAGCATTACTACAGGGGGGGAAGGAGGTGTCTCTTGTACCTTGACATCGCGGTGGACGATGCCCAGATTGTGGAGGTAGCCTGGGAGAAGGAAGAGAAGTAAGCGTCATTCCAATTTTATTTTCCATCCGTGGTAAAAATTATTATTATTACTAAAGGCTGTGATTGCTCCAAAGTATGTGAAGAACTCTCTAGGGCTTGCCCCATTGGCGTGAGGCAAAGAGATCAGCGGTGGCCTGGGTGAAGTTTCTCCTGTTCCACACCCCACCCCAATCTCCCAGCAGAGAAAGATTCCAGTAGGATATCCTTGGAATGAGGGACAGAGGAGATAATGGGGCTTTGAGCGCCCATGGTCTTATTTGTGCATACAGTGGTACCTTGGTTCTCAAATGCCTTGGTTCCCAAACACCAAAAACCCAGAAGTAGGTGTTCCGGTTTTGGAACGTTTTTCAGAATTCGTCCGATGCAGCTATTGACTATTTTTTCCAGGGCACGTGCACCAATCAGAAGCCACGCCTTGGTTTTTGAACATTTTGGAAGTCAAAAGGACTTCCGGAACGGATTAAGTTTGGTGCATTTGTTTTTGCTATTTATATTGCGTTTTTATTTTTGAGGCTTTTTCGAATTATAGTATATGTGCTGCCGAAGCGAGCACTATTTTTGAGGCTTTTTCGGTTCATTTGTTTTTGTGACTGTATGGAACCCTGTTCAGCTACTGTTCATCATCCAAACAATGACTATCATCAGGTATGATGCAGGTATGAAAAATGTTTAATTTTAATTTTTATTGTGTACAATATTGTCTTATTTATTTATAGTACTGTACAGTACATTGATTATTAGGACGTGGGTGGCGCTGTGGGTTAAACCACAGAGCCTAGGACTTGCCGATCAGAAGGTCGGCGGTTCAAATCCCTGCGACGGGGTGAGCTCCCATTGCTCGGTCCCTGCTCCTGTCAACCTAGCAATTCGAAAGCACAACAAAGTGCAAGTAGATAAATAGGTACCGCTTCAGCGGGAAGGTAAACGGCGTTTCCGTGTGCTGCTCTGGTTCGCCAGAAGCTGCTTAATTATGCTGGCCACATGACCTGGAAGCTGTACGCCGTCTCCCTTGGCCAGTAAAGTGAGATGAGTGCCGCAACCCCAGAGTCGGTCACAACTGGACCTAATGGTCAGGGGTTACCTTTACCTTTTACATTGATTATTGCTTTCATTTTATGGATCAATGGTCTCGTTAGATAGTAAAATTCATGTTAACTTGCCGTTTTGGGGGTTGTTTTTAAAAGCCTGGGACGGATTAATCCATTTTGCATGACTTTCGATGGGAAAGCGCACCTTGGTTTTGGAACGTTTTGGTTTTGGAACGCACTTCCGGAATGGATAAAGTTTGAGAACCAAGGGACCACTGTATATGCAACCTGAGCAAGAGGCTCACAGCAGGATCCAGCACAGAGCAAGCGGATCTCTTTGTCTCCTGCTCCCAACTGAGCTCACACACTCCAAAAAAACATAGGCTCAGAGGAAGGGCCCACCCATTAGCCCAGGGGAACCCCCTCACTTAGTGGGGGCTCTTGCAATCTGGATCGTCCTTTCGGGCGCTGATGAGGACACTCAGGAGGCCAGCTCCGGCCATTGTCTTACAAAGAGACTTGTCCGGCCAGCAATGGAGTCATCTGCTAAGAGTTCAACCCTCACTCTGGACAGGACCCCCCAAATTAGAAGGGACTCAGGGCATCATCTAGACCAGTGTTTCCCAACCGGTGTTCCGCGGCACACGGCTGGTGTGCCGTGGGAGGGAGGCGGGCGAGTTGGGCGGCGAGAGGCGGGGCGGCGGCGGCGAGCACACGCGGGGCGGGGAGCGAGCTCCCTCCCACATCCCATCGCCCCGTACTCCGCGCTGGTGTCCGCAAGCCTTGCGCACCCGGGGGATCTCCCCCCGGGAGCGCAAGGCTTGCGGGCAGCAGCCTGCAGCGCGGAGCACGGGGCGCCCTCCGGAGGACGCCCCGTGCTCCACGCAGGTGTCCGCAAGCCTTGCGCACCCGGGGGATCTCCCCCCGGGAGCGCAAGGCTTGCGGGCAGCAGCCTGCAGCGCGGAGCACGGGGCGCCCTCCAGAGGACGCCCCGTGCTCCACGCAGGTGTCCGCAAGCCTTGCGCACCCGGGGGATCTCCCCCCGGGAGCGCAAGGCTTGCGGGTAGCAGCCTGCAGCGCGGAGCACGGGGCGCCCTCCAGAGGACGCCCCGTGCTCCGCGCTGGTGTCCGCAAGCCTTGCGCACCCGGGGGATCTCCCCCCGGGAGCGCAAGGCTTGCGGGCAGCAGCCTGCAGCGCGGAGCACGGGGCGCCCTCCAGAGGACACCCCGTGCTCCACGCAGGTGTCCGCAAGCCTTGCGCACCCGGGGGATCTCCCCCCGGGAGCGCAAGGCTTGCGGGCAGCAGCCTGCAGCGCGGAGCACAGGGCGCCCTCCAGAGGACGCCCCGTGCTCCGCGCTGGTGTCCGCAAGCCTTGCGCACCCGGGGGATCTCCCCCCGGGAGCGCAAGGCTTGCGGGCGGCAGCTGGCAGCGCGGAGCACGAGGCACCCTTCGGAGGACGCCCCGTGCTCCGCGCTGGTGTTGGCCAGCCTTGCGCACCCGGGGGATCTCCCCCCAGGAGCGCAAGGCTTGCGGGCGGCAGCTGGCAGCGCGGAGCACGGGGCACCCTTCGGAGGACGCCCCGTGCTCCGCGCTCGTGTTGGCAAGCCTTGCGCACCCGGGGGGCGCATGGGGCGCCCTGAAACAGAGGGTTCCCCATGCTGCGGACTGTAGCCTGCCGCCGGACGCGCGGGGCGCCCTGAAGCAGAGCGCCCCTCGCGCCAGGCAGACATGGGCCAGCCCCACAAGCTCGGGGGACAGCGGGGAGGCGCAGCACCGCCATCCCACTGTTCCCCGACCTGGTTTTTGGGGGGGGAAATAAAGGGAAAAAAAATTTCCTTTATTTCCCCCCTCAAAAAAGTAGGTGCGTCCTATGGGACGGAGCGTCCTATGGGACGAAAAATACGGTACTTACTATTTCATAATAAAGTAATTATAAAATACTTTCTTTGTGTTTATTTGATTCCTATTAAAGAGAGTTACTTTATATATAGTCAATATAGGCACAGAGTTAATTTTTTAAACATTTTCTAATGGTGGTGTGCCTCGAGATTTTTTTCATGAAACAAGTGTGCCTTTGCCCAAAAAAGGTTGGGAAACACTGATCTAGACTGACCCCAGTCCCCGTCCCCAAACCCACAGCACTTCCTTACCAAGCACCAGGACCAACTCCGTAGCAAAGAGGCGGATTACGGCTTCGGCAAAACGCCCCACCGACTTCCAAAGGGTGTACAAATCCCCAGTACTGCAATATGTGCACACTGGTGGGCAGGGAGAGATAAGAGGGGGTGGGGAAAAGAGGGGGGTGTTACTTATAGAGTCTGAACAGAGCCTGCTGACCCCACTTTGCGCCTTTTGTACATGCAGTGCATGTCCTTTTCCTCCGACGCATATGCCCCGTATATCAAAAGCACATTTAAAGCACGCACCCCCTTCCAAAATATCCTGGGGACTGTCGTTTACCCACTTACTGCGCTACAGTTCCAGGCACCCTTAACCAACCACAGTTCCCAGGATGGTTTGGGGAAAGCCATGCGCTTTAAATGTATAGTGCAGCAGGTGGCTTCCTCCAAAAGCAGCCCAGGAACTATTGTTTGTTCAGGGTGCAGGGAATCGTAGCACCGCGAGGGGTAAACTAAAGTTCCCAGGATACTTTGGAGCGAGGGAAGAGGTGCTGGATGCTGTGCACACAGCCTTGAAAGCAGCCACCTGCTGCCCAGGGGTGAAGGCAGAAGGAAATTCAGGGTCCAGGTGGGGTTCAAGGAGGGGCAGAGGAGAGGGGACCCGAGGCCAGCAAGAGAGCCAGTGGTGGAGCACCTCGCAGGGTTGTTGTGTATGGCATTATTTTACCGTATTTACTCAAATGTAATGTTCGCTTTTTTGCCAAATTATTCTGTGAAAATTAGGGTGCACATTAACATTCCCCAGCAGATCGGTTTTTTTGCTTCGAGGTTTTGAAAACCAAGGTGCGCATTAATTTAATGGTGCATTAGATTCACATAAATATGGTATTCCTTATACAAATATTGAGGCACGTGGTCATTCAGTGCCATCAGTATATGCAAATGTCTGGCTCATTTAAGGGTACCCAAAACCGTTTTTTCGCAATAACAACGGAACTTACAGGTGGAGAATACTTTTGTTTTTACAAAGATACCAGGTAGCTCAACTATTTTAGTAAAGTATTACTAAAATAGAAAGATCCCCTTTGCAAACAACACCATGTAAAAGTATTAACTCGGGCAAACAGTCCCTTTGTAGATCATATTATCTGAAATAGCAATGCCTTTAACTGCAAATAATATTATTTGCTAAGGGAATCTTTGCATGAGTTAATACTTTATTATCCCTGTATCTTTGCACTTTTGCTCTCCCAGGCTGTGACGCTTAACGGTCTGGGTTTTTTAGTCTTTCCCCTTTTTTTTGCACTCTCTTTTTTGTGTTAACAAATGAATTTTTCTTTTTTTTAACGGTGTGTTGGCAAGAAGAGGGGAAGGAGAGAGAGGAGAAGCTGTTGATCCCTGCACAGGCCGTGAGAGCCAGCCGATTCCTATGGCAGGGGAGAAGCAGAACGAGCTCCGGGAAGAGTAAACAAGGAGTCACATGTGTGGGCAAAGGCTCAGCGGCACATGGCTGGACACGCACGAGGGTGGGGGGCACAGGGTGGGGAGAGAAGGACGGTGGGAGGGGGGACAGATCTCTACTCTAGCCGAGCCCCGCAGGGCAGATGGTCACTCACTAATAAAGAGATGGCGGCGGCCTTGCCAGCTGTCTCCCAGGCAATGCACAAAAGGGTGCCTGACCTGCTTCTGGAGAACAAGAGAAAAGGGGAGCGGTGAGTGAAGGAGGGAGCCCAGCAGGGGAGGGCTTTTTGGGGGCGGGGGGCAGAGGGGCTTCTTGGATTTGGAAGACATATCAACCTCTTTGCGGAGGAAAGGGGTAGATGGTGCAGCCGGAGATCGCAAACGACCGAAATCTATTCAGGACAAATAAACATCATTCCATCGTCACGACAATATACACACACAAATTTGGTGGAAATAAGTGCCCTCTTGAAAGGTTCGGCCTTTCATCTCGATTCAAAATGCCACCCAAAGGCCCATCTATCGTTCAGTAAAAATGAAATACAGTGGTGCCTCGGGTTACATACGCTTCAGGTTACAGACTCTGCTAAGCCAGAAATAGTACCTTGCTTCAGGATGAGAACAGAAATCGTGCGGTGGCAAGAGGCCCCATTAACTAAAGTGGTACCTCAGGTTAAGAACAGTTTCAGGTTAAGAACGGACCTCCGGAAGGAATTAAGTACATAACCAGAGGTACCACTGTACACGCATATAGATAACGGACACACAGAGAGAGATTTGGTCTTCAGAGTGTGGTCTTGGAATGTTCCCTCTGGATTTTGATTCAAAATGATGCTCAACGGTGCATCTCTCCACCATCAGAATATATATATTATAGCATCCAACATTTCTCAAATGAAAACAGAGACATCCTATTGCATAATTATTATAATGATATTATTTCTACCCCAGCCGCTCTGGGTGGCTTCCAACATATAAGAAACATAATAGAGCATTAAACATTAAAAAGAACTTCCCTATACAGGGCTGCCCTCAGATGTTTTCTAAAGGTTGGGGGTCACATAACTCCCTATCCTCCAATATTTCTCTAATGAAAATAGGAAAAGTAGGACATTCCGGGATCAAATCAGAAACTGGGACATCTTCTGTAAATCCAGGGCTGTCCCTGGAAAATAGGGACACTTGGAAGGCCTGATATATATATAGTCACACACACACAAATTTGGTGAAAATCAGAGCAGTTTGGAAAAGCTCAGTCTTCCAACTTGATTCAAAAGGGCGTCCAATGGTACCCAAACATTAAGCACCCAACGTTTAACACAGCTAAATTCGCAGCGAAGGCCGCTCAACTTAGACAAAGTCACGTGGACTCCCTTGCAATTTAAGATTATGGGATTTTTAATGTACGGTATGCTTTATTTACTGTTTCGTGTTTTTCTTTATAATTCTTATGCACTGTGTTTGTATGTAATTGTTTAGTGGCCACCTGTGTTTGGCTGTCTCGTTAATAAAAATGAACTTGGTGCTCATTTGTTCTCTTTTTCCATATCAGGAGAAATTAATGTTTGGTGTACAGTGTATTGGTTTGGGCTGAATATTGCTATATGCCGACTAATGGTTTTACTGGTGATTTGTTTATTGCATTGTTTGGGTTATGCTGCGTTTGTGATGCCCTGTTATGTTATTGTTTGCAAGCAGCATAGAAATACAATAAATTGAATAAATGAATAAAGGCCTTGAATCTCAAGTCCTGCAGGGCATCCCCAGGAGTTCAGGAAACAACCCCCCCCCCCAAAAAAAAAAACCCCTTTCCCCCTGAGAATAGATATTGCACCCACAGAGCTCAGGACACACCTGAATGCTGACCTCCTCCTTGCACTGCTTGAGGGTGTCTCGGCGGAGAACTTCCACTTTGGGGAGCACCTGAAAGAAAACAAGACTTTGAGCAAGAAAGAGAGGCAGAGGGCTGGGGGTCTTGGGGGTCAGGCAGGCACTCACCTTGACCGCAAAGACCTTCTCTTGCCCGCAGTCTAAGACCTTCAAGACTGTCCCAAAGGACCCCTTGGCCACAAAGCCCAGGATCTGCAAGGATGAAGAGGGACAGGGGTTCAGTGGCAGAGCACCAACCGTGCATGCAGATCCCAGGTTCCAGCCCCAGTAGCTCCAGCTTCTCTGCCTGGAGCCCTGGAAGCCATTGCTGCCAGTCAGTGCAGACAATACTGATCTGACCTCGGAATAAAGCGCTTTCCTATGTTCCAAAATAAATTTATAATAAAATAATAATAATAATAATAATAATAATAATAATAATAATAATGATGATGATGATGATGTTAGCCGCTCTGAGCCCGGCTTCGGCTGGGGAGGGCAGGATATAAAAAATTCTTATTATTCTTATTGTTATTATCTATACCCCACCCATCTGGCTGGTTTTCCCCAGCCTCTCTGGGCAGCTTCCAACGGAATATTAAAAACACGATGAAACATCAAACATTAAAAACTTCCCTAAACAGGGCTGCCTTCATACGTCTTCTAAAAGTCAAATAGTTGTTTATTTCCTTGACATCTGATGGGTGTTCCACGGGGCAGGCGCCACCACTGAGAAGGCCCTCTGTCTGGTTCCCTGTAACTTGGCTTCTTGCAAGGAGGGAACCGCCAGAAAGCCTTCGGAGCTGGACCTCAGTGTCCGGGCAGAACGATGAAGGTGGAGACGCTCCTCCAGGTATAAATGGGTCTTGGGGGAGCTAGATGGGTCAATCGTCTGCCTAAAGCAGCTTCCACCATTCCTATTTAAACCAGACGTCCATTCAGAACCATGAGGACTAGAAATTTGCTGTGTTTTTAAGGGAAGGGCCACTGCTCAGAGGTAGAGCAAGTCCTTTTCAGGAAGAAGGACTCCGGCTCTTTCGACAACAGCGTCTCAGGGTGGTCTGGGACAAAGCCTCCGTCCATGAGACCCTGAAGAATGGCTGCCAGTCAGACTGACAGCGCTGGGCTGGGTGGGCCAATGGGTGGAGCCAGGCTATGGCAGCCTCCGATGCTCCAAGGGGGAAGGCGCCACCTCTGCTGTCCCCGGTGTGGGTGCCAGTGAGAGGCAGGGTGGTGACGTGGTTAGAATGCTGGACCAGGGCCTGGGAGAGACCAGGGTTCGAATCCTCCCACTCGGCCATGAAGCTCACTGGTGTGAGCCAGTTGCTGCCTCTCAGCCTCGCCTCCGTCGCAGGGTTGTGGTGGGGATTAAATGAGGAGTGGGGAGGGGACCACATACAGCGCCTTGAGCATCTTCGAGGGGAAAAGGTGGGATAAAAATGCAAAATAATAATTTCCCCCAAATCTGCTTCCTGAGACTCGCTTTAGTTTCCCCCCCTTAGGAGGGCACTGACCTTCAGCTGGCGCTGCCCCATTGGAGGCTGGACTGGGAATTCGGGCAAGAAGAGGGAGATGCACTGGGGCAGGGCCCTCTCAGCCCCCTCCTTCGCCAGCTGGGGCAGCTTCTCCACCACAGACCCCGACTCTCGCTTCAGGGGGTTCCTGCCCGCAAAGGCTCTCTCCAGGCCCAGAAGTGTGCCGCCAAAGCTGGAGAGGAGGTTCTTCCAACCTCGTGCCCAGGAGGCATCGGACAGGAAACTGGACCCACGACCCTGCAGAGGAGGACAGGCATGGGGCGAGGCCCCAAGGAAAGCAGGAGCAGACAAAAGGGACAGGCTTCAGTAACAGCAATAGCGGGGAACTTATTGGAGCGGAATGTCAGAAGATTCATGGCAAGTAGAAGGAAGCCCTTCTCCACACAGTGCCTAGTTTTTGTTTTGTTTTAAGACAGTAAGAAATGTATTTTGGCCATACACATTGTTTTATTTTGAAGTCATAATGATACTTGGTAATTTGGGAGAATTTGCATTTATTAGAAAATAAAGAAATTATTTACATGATTTGAGCACTTTTTGTGGAATGAAAACTTAATGCTAACGCAGCAAGATGAACTGTTCAACCCACATATTTTCCAAGAATATCTCCATCTCTAAATATGAAATCGTCCTTGTTATCCAGTACAACTTTTGTTCTACCATACTCCGGGAGCAAAATCTTCTCACCAACTTTTACACTAACTGGAAGAGTGACTCCCTCCTTGCTTTTAGAGCCTGTTCCAACTGCCACAACAGTGGCTTGTAACACTTTTCCTTGTGATTTTTTTGGAATCATAATGCCTCCTTTAGATACTGCCTCAGCTGCACACCTTTCCACCAATACACAGTTGAAGAGGGGAAGAAATATTTTAAATGCCTGTCCTGCCATGGCGTGCTCTTTACAAGGACTCCTGCTCCCGCTGCGAGGACTCCTTGCACCCCTGACCAACCCACAGAGCTAGCACATGCCCACACAGTGCCTTGTTAAACTCTGGAACTCCCCGCTACAGGAGGCAGTGATGGCCACCAACTTGGATGGCTTTAAAAGAGGATTGGACAAATTCATGGAGGAGACGGCTATCAGTGAGAACAGGATGCTGGATTAGATGGGCCCTTTTTGGCCTGATCCAGCAGTCCCTTCTTATATTAAAAGCTGGGAATCCTGCACAGCAGGGGGTTGGACTAGATGGCCCTTGGGGCCCCTTCCACCTCCAGAGCTCTAGGATTCTATGACAAAAACAACAACTCAAACAGCACAGATAATTCTGAGGGTTTCTTGGAGCCCCTCTGAGGTTTCTGTGTGCCTGTCTTTTGCTTTTTGACCAAGCAATATGTAAAAAATAAAAATAAAAAAGATCAGCATTAAAGTATGAGCTTTATAGAAGGAATGCTTTTAAGGTACACATAGGACAGGGGTAGGACACCTGCTATGCTTGCAGAAGGCCCCAGATTCAATCCTGGAAGGACGGGGAGAGACCCCCACCCCCTGGAACTGCAGAAGGTTGCTGCCAGTCAGTGTAGATAATAACGGGCAGGATGGAGCAAAGGTCCTTCTGTTCCCTCAGCAGGCACCAAACAACTCTTCCGAAAAAACAGAAGTGGTCGGGTGCAAAGGCAATAACCACAATTTCTTTGAAGGGAAGGTGGGATATAAATCTACTGAAGTGATTAATTAACAGCAAGCAGGGCAGAGGGGCCTCCCAGCAATGGGGGGAAGAGTGTCTGAGACTACCCTGCCCCATAATCCCCATTTGCTGCTTCTAAGACAAAGAAGATATTCACAGGCAGGGAGGACTCCATGGGAGAAGGCAGCTCATAAAATACCTTGGGTTCCATTTCCCTTGAATGTGGTAACCAGTTTAAAAAACAAATCAAAACCTCTCAAGCAAACTGGAGTCAATTGCAGTTTGACTACGAATGGAGTCTCAAGGTCCCATTTTCGCGAGGGGGCTGCAGCTGTTTGTGCCAGCAGCTGTTTCCAAAACAGTCTCCCAAGGCAGCCCCACAGAGAATGAACTGCAGCAGTCCAGCCTGGGCAAACTGTGGCCAAGCCTGCCTTCTTCCAGAAGTGTTGCAGCTGGAGCAAAAGCTGAAACTACACACAAAATACCTCTAAAAGGAGATAGATCCAATTTAGGTCCCAAATTGGTAGAATTTAATTTAGATTTGGTGAGGGGAAGAACCGCAACACCACCCTTAGAGCAGCAGCTCCCCAATTGAGTGGTAGCAAACACCTCTGGGGGGGCGGTGAGTTTATCTAGGGGGCGCTAAGAGGCAAGGGGGTGGCAGGCGGGCACTGGAGGTGCAAATAACAGACTTTCAAAAGCTGGTCTCACTGGATCAAGTCCATCCATCTAATACATTTGGATTTTGAATAAATCTGCAGGAGCAGCAGACTGTTGCTGTTTGGCTGAACAAAAGCACTGTTCAGAATAGTGGCTTGCACGATGCTTTTTATAGGGTAGGGGACACAGGGATGAATTTATTGTGTGTCTCTCCCCACCCCATTTGGGGACCACTGCAGTAGTGCTACAAAGCCAGAGGCTGGTGGGTTCCAAATATTTCTTTTGGGGGGGATCCCTGTCTTGAGGAAGATGAAGGAATACAGAGCATCCTCTGGCTGCGCCTACGGCAGAACATCACATTTCAGGCAGCAAATAATAGGTGGGAGGGAAGGAGAAATGGGGGGGGGGGCTACAAGGGGTTGCCTCCCCCCGTCCCCAGCCCTCTGCGCCCCACGAGGCGCCGATCCCCCACTGGCAGGCTCCTTTATTACTGGGCAAGTTTCCTTTTCCCGAAGCTCCTGTCGCTGCCTCTCTCTGCCTGGCCTACCTTGCAGGGCTGTCGTGGGGATGGGGCGAGGAGGGGGAGCCGCGTCCTTGGAGAAAGAGGGCAGATCGGGACGCCAGCGAGGCATCAGGGCGCTCTGTCCACGCAGCTCCCCTCGCAGGGCTGTCCGGAGGAGGAAACTCAGGGGCATAGCTGTCAACCTTCCCTTTTTTTGCGGGAAATCCCCTTATTCCAGCTCCGTTTCCTGCTGCTATCCCGGATTGTTAGATATCCCGTAGACTGTCCCCGGGACAGGTGAGGCTGCCGATCCCTTATTTTCAAATCTGAAAGTTGACAGCTATGCTCAGAGGAGAGGCCCAGGACAATGGAAGGAGGGGCGAGGCGAGGCGCTCTGCACATGCCCAGAGGCAGGAGCCTTACCTTGAGCATCCCGGCGGGCGGCGCCTCCTCGGGGCTGGAGCTGCTGCTCCCCGCGCCTCCCATGGCCCCGCTTCGGCCCCTCAGCCCACCCGCCCCATGGCCAGCCCCATCGCCCGCTCCGCGCTAAGCCGCCTTACGTAAGCAGCGCCGCTAAGCCGGAGAGACTCTCTGGCCCCGCCCATGCAAATCTCAGGCCCGCGGGCCCCGCCCACTCGCGCAAAGCCACGCCCCGTAGGCAAATACAAGGACCGCCCTCCTTAGGATGAAAAAACGCAGCCCCGCCCCTCATGCAAAACAGGTCCGCCCCAACCGTCCTATCATTATTCAAGCCACGCCCCTCATGCAAAACAAAGCCGCTCCAGCTGCCTCATTATTATCAAAGCCACTCCCCTTATGCAAAACGCAAGACCCGCGCTTCTCAGGATGCAAATTGAAGCCCCGCCCCCGCCATCCAAGCTCCGCCCCTCGAGCAGAACAGATTCCCCTCCCCACTTTATTATTATGCAAGCCACGCATGATAACATTCACCCCCTATGTGTCTTTCCGGTTGCCCACTCTCAATTCCTTATTCCCCGCCCAGTATATATTTTATTCCGCCCCCCCTCCCAGTTCTATCTTTCTTATGGAGGCCACGCCCTTTATGCAAAATAGAGCCCCGCCTGAGATTCTTATTATGCACGTCGATGGGGCGGGCCCTTGACACGCTTTGTGCTCCACCCAACCTGCCCCAGGGAAGGGATCTGATTGGTCTCAGTGCGGCCGAGCACCACCCCCTCCTGCATAATGCATCAAGCACACCTGGGACTTCTCCCTCCCAGAAACTGGTACCCAGAGCATCTTTCTTCGATAGCAACTTGCCGTGGCATCTGTGTGGCAGGAAGGGGCAGTGTGCCCACTGGCAGATGAGACCCTGTATTACCATGCATTTTTTTGAGACTTCCACCAGACACAGAGGCCTCCTTAATTTGTTTTTCCAGTGCCGCAAGAGGCCCTGGTATGAGCCTCTTCAACTTTCTTAAGAGGGTCCCAGGTGGGAATAGATATAGGTGGGGTGCAAGCCCAGAGTGGGCTGGAGTGGCTCAGGGTGCCCCTTTTCTGCAGACCACATACTCCTTGCGTCTGAAGAGGGGGGCTGATTGGCCATGGGGGACTGGTCAGTTTTGCTCCTGGGTTCAGTCCCCAGAAAGGGCTGGGCTTGTCCAGACAATACTGAGCTGGATGAATCAGCACTCAAACTTGGCCTTCAGCAACCTCTTCACTGCTGGTTTGATGGCACCAGGTGATAAATTGTTTTCTGGGGTGGGTGAGAGCCTGACACTCATCCACACCTTCCTGCAAGGAAACCACAGACGAGACACAGGTGTCTATTCGGACTCTTGTGGGTGCAAATCGTATCAGGGTGCTCAGCTTCCCCAAAGGAAAAAAAGTACTCCTGAAATTTACCTACTATGTGCCCACTCAACTCTTTTCATTGGCAAAATTGGCTACAGGGGTCACATAATACCTATTCTGCGTTTGTAAGAACCTGGTCTTGTGGCATGGCAGCACCTTGACTTTGGAACTCCCTGCCTCTTGACATGAGGCAGCCACCTTCACTGTACTTTTTTTTGGCACCTGCTAAAAACACTTTTATTTTCTTTTGTGCACCATTTTGAGGTTTTGTGTGTGTTTTTAACATTCCAGTGGTGTATAATCTTAATGAAATAATGTACCACAGCAAGTCAGAACCGTAGAGTTGGAGGGAACCCACAGGGCCATCTAGTCCAACCCCCCGCATTGCAAAGGGTGCTTCCATGGCTGTGGGTGGGTGATTCTTAAGATCAAGCTTTGCTCAGCAGAGAGGAACTTGCACGCATTTGGCTCTGAGTGCTGCCTGCCTGCCTGCCTCTGCTTTTAACATTCTGTGTTCCGATGATCCTTCGATGGATGCTTGTCTTCCCCAAAATGCTGCTGTGAGCAGGAGTGAAAGATTTTAAGAGGAGCTTTCCATATGAGTGCAACCCACTGGGCCTGAACCCAAAATAATTCCTCATCTTAGTTTCTGCCAGGCCTTTCTACTGAGTCCCCTGGAAGTCGCCCAAGGTCACCTGCTTTGTTGGACTCATTCCACACCCTCCTCAAGTGTTTCTGCCTGCCTGGAATTTGTCCTTAAACTCCGGTAATGACTCCTGCCTGCCTGGGATGGAGGACAGATACTGTGTTTGTTTGTGTGCAAAGACTAGCCTGCTGTCTAAAGGTAAAACTTGCATTTGTTGCCTCACCGTCTCTGGCCTATGACCCCGCCCACCACTAGGTTGCTGCCAGTCTGGCCCCAGAAAAGATTATGGCCCTTAGGTTCGATAATAGGTTCCCCAGGACTAAGTTCAACTCCGATTAAGTTCAGCTCAGGTCCGCTGGATTTAACAGGCCAAAGTGAGCCATTGCTGTGAATTTCAATAGGTCTCCTCTCTGTAAGAGTTAAAACTGCATCCCATTCAAGCTGTGAGAGGGGGCGGATAGAGGCCAGTTTTGAAAAGAGTCCCTGTGGCAAATGCCAGTGATATTTTAAGGGCCCCAGAGAGTAGCAGTGTAGAGCCCGCCTGGTCTGGGATAAATGGTTTTGGTGAAAGCCCAAATTCGAGCCCTGCCAGCCGGAACAATTTGAGAGTAGAGTTGGAAGGGACCCTAAGGTTCATCTAGTCCAACCCCCTGCAACGCTCAGACGCAGCAGGGCCCTGCAAAAGGAAGGTGGCGCAGTGCAGCTGAGGAAGGGCCCCGATTCCCCTGCTGGCTGCCCAGAGAGAGTAAAGACAGACACACACCCAGCTCCAAATGATAAACTCTCTTATTTAAACTCTGTTCCCCTCCCGTTTCCCAACAAACAATGCATAGAGCAGCAGGCGGACAGCAGGGCGCGCCCCTCCCCCACCCAGCAACCACGCCAAGGCCAGCGCAGACAGCCCTGGTCATCGTCCCGTGGCGCCGGGCCCCCAGCTCCCGCGGGGTGACACTCCGGCCACAAGGCATCCGGCGGGGCTGGGTCCCTGGCTGTGGCTGGACTCTCTGGGCGCCTGCACATCCCATGTGGCGCAGGAAGTTTGGTCCCTGGTGGCGGAGACGTCCTCCCTGCCAGCTCCTCTCTTCTCCCCGGCCAGCGGGGCAGCGGAGCAGAGGCCTCACTTGCGCCTGCTGAAAATGGACTTCTTCCCAGGGACCTTTTCTCCGACGCTCAGGCCAATGAGGAGCCGGGCCTTCTCGTCCTCCTCCTGCTGCTGAACGTGGCCCTCCAGCTTGCCCTCCTGCTTGCCCCGGGAATCGTTGCCGCCCGTGGCCGGCTTGAGCCGGAGCTTCTCCTTGATGACCTGCAAAAAAGGGCACGAGAGGGAAAGGGGGCGCTTGTCTGCTCTGCTCCTTAAAAGAGGGTGTGGGGTGAACTTTCGGGTCTGTCCCCCATGCTGCTGCCGGCTGGCCAAGTTTGATTCCCGGTTACTGCACTGGGTTGGAATAAATGACCCTTGGGGTCCCTCCCCGCCCTACAATCCCGGGATCCTTTAGCTGCGCATCCTGCATTGCAGGAGGTCAGGTTACGTGACTCTTGGGGTTCCTTCCAACTCTACAATCCGATGATTCTAGGCGGGTGGGACAGTGCGCCTGCCAATCGCCTGGCATAATGGTGTCAGGGGGTGTGGCAGGTGGGTTGTCCAGCCCACCTGCTGACGCTTTGAGACTGCTGATAAAATATAGCTGAAGGGCTCTTCTGATGCTTTTATGGAGCCTCCACCTCCAGAGACAGTCTACCTGGATTCCTAGGTTCTATAGGGTGTTTGGCCACTGTGAGGACATGATGCTGGACTAGATCAGCCTGATCCAGAAACCAGGCTGTTCTTATGCTCTTATAAACCCTAAGAGAGCTACTGCTTACAGTGTAGGCAATACTGGTGGCTAGAGGGACTCAGCAGATGGCCGAGTCCTCCGTTCCTAGAAGGCCACCGAAGGCTACTAGCTGCGACGGCTGTATGCCACCCTCAGAGGACCCTGTTGTAAGGCTCCTTCCTAAGCCCTGGCAATCTTTCGAGCAGAGGCCTGGCAGGCAGAGGGTGAACCAGAAACTCCCCCCCTTGCAGTCTTTGGCCCATCCCATGCCCCTTCCCCACATACCCCACCAGTACCCACTCTTACCTGGGCCACCAAGGCCTTGCGGCTGTCCCGCTTCACCGCCATGGCAAAGTCCAGCCACGTCCAGGTGTTGTTGTGGTATTCCAGGCAGGGCAGCACCAGGTTGAGTTCGCCCCAGTCCACACTGTTCTTCTCCCCCTGGGGAAGAGGGTGGAGAAGAAGCAGGTCAGGCCATGTCCCAGGGGGATAGGGACACCCTTCTCCTCCTCCCCGCCATGCTCCCCGCATCCTAGCCCCAGGAAACGGGAGCGCCCACATATCTGAATGTGCTGGATGGGGTTAAGGCGGCAGCAGACGCAAGCCGGATCCAAGAGGTTGTGTGGGCATCGCCCAGGATGCCACAGCATCCCATCTGGGGACAGAGAGAAGGGAGTTCTTCACACATGGCTAACTTATGGAGCTCTCTGCCACATGATGTGATAGTGACCACGACGGTAAGGAAAAGCCATGCTGCATTCATGGTCCACCCCCAAACCCCAAACCCAGGACGACTGGCTGACCTTGTAGCTTACGCAGAGCGGCACTTGTGGGATCTTGATGTAGATGAACGAGTTATTCATTGCTGCTCTTTCCTTCATCTTGTCAATGTCGTCTACTGGGTACTAGAACCACAGAATCATGGAACTGAAGGGTTGGAATCACAGATAAAGACTCCCCGGGCAGGCGGCCACCCAACCTCTGCTTAAAAATCGCCAAGGAAAGAGAGTCCACCACCTTTATTTTTTAATTTGTTAAACTTGTATACTGCCCTTCATCCATAGATCTCATAAAAATAAGAGAATAAAGCATAAATAAAGCATACATAATAAAACCAAGAAAAAACCACACAAAACAATACCTTCCCCACAACACGTTTAAAAGGGTATTGGATGTAATCAGCCAAATTGGCCTGGCTGAAGAGGAACATTTTCGCCTGGCGCCTAAAGGTGTGTAATGAAGGTGCAAAGTGAGCCTCCCTGGGGAGAGCAGTCTACCTTCCAAAGGAGTCCATTCTGCTATAGGGAGGGAGGAAGGAGCCTGTGTTGGGAGAAAGCATCAAGGGGCCCCATCCTGCCAGCCAGGTGGGCGGCATATGCATATACGTAACATAACATAATGACCCTCCTCCACACCCAGCTCAATGATTATTATTATTTTTAATAATAAAATTCACTGTGCATGGCTGTCAGGTTGCAACCAGCACACTGGGGCAACACCAACGCCCCCTGCCCCATGTGCTCTCACACCCCACACCCCACAAGAGGGCCAAGTTACCTCTGGCGTTTTGCGGAAGGAGCGCCTGACCCCTGACGTCCGGTTGAGGCCCTGAGCCATGCCCTTCCCCGTCCCCAGGGAATCTTCGGAGACCATGAGCTGTCGGGGCTTCACCACTGGCATGCCTGCACAGGGCAGAAAGAGGTGCAGGGGTGGGTTCTGCTCCCAGCAGCTCCCTGCTCCTCACAGCACACTCACACAGAAAGCCCTGTCCCTCCCCAGTGAAGGGAATCGCTCAGGGGTGCGGCAGGCAGCCTCCTCTGTGGGGACAGGAGCTGGCCACAAATTTATTTCTGCCTGGCACAGTGTTTGGGCAAGTGCCAGGTCATGGCAAAAGCGCACTGATGGGGTGAAACCAGATGGGTAACAGCAGCAAGAATATTATTGGCCCAAAAATGGAAGCAAGAAGAGTTACCGACGATTGAAGAATGGAGGATGAAGTTAATGGACTATGCAGAATTAGATAAACTAACAGGAAGGATTCGAAACCAGTGAGACCAGAAATTCACGGAAGACTGGAGTAAATTTACGGACTATTTGAAAAGTATTTGTGAAGAACAGACGACGTTTGTAGTGTTGCAAGAAGTTTTGTGAGGAGTATTATTAGAAGTATTGTAAAAATGGACAAGGGGGAGGATGATTTGTTAAGAGATGTAAAGGCAATATAAAGTTAAGAAATGCATAAGAAGTGGTTAAAACGGTGGATCATCAGAAGGGCTGATGGAAGTCTAAAAAGATTGTATAAGTGATAAGTTTTGTGGTACATTTTATAATTTATATGTTAAAATTAATAAAAAATATTATATATATTAAAAAAGCGCACTGATGGGAGGCCAGCGGAGGCCAGGAGGAGCTCACCTGTTGTCACCAGCTTGGACTTGTCCTCTTCGTCACCCACCTCTTCCTCCTCCACGTTGCGTCCCGGGAAGAAGAAGCCCATCATGCGGTGGAAAAATTGGTGCGTCAGCTGGATGGTGAGGGGCACCACGTTCACCTGGCCGGGGCGGAAGGGGCGGTCAGGATCCCTGACATGTGGAGCCTTGCCACCCTCTCCCTCCCACCCCATTCTCCCTCACATGATTCCATAGACTGCCTGGACACAGAGGAATGGTGGGGGGAACCAGCAGGGGAAGAAGGCCAGGAGATCTGGGTTGGGACAACAACGAGTGGTCAGAGGGAGAAGAGGGGGCAGACTGGGAAGAGGAGGTGTGAGAAGCTGAAGAGGTGACAGGGTTTGGTGAGCAGGAAGAGGCTGGAGCAGAGAGCAGTGCAGAATCAGAGGCTGGAGAGGAAGGGGGCCAGGAGACAGGAGGCAGGCAGGGGAGGAAGCCCTCTTGCTGCAACCAGCTCCCTTCCCCTCTGGTCTCCCAGAACCAGAAGAGGGATGAAAAGGGAGAAGCAAAGAGAGACAAGACAGCAGAGCCTTAGGCTGCTGGGGAAAGAACTGGGAAAGCAGACGTAAAGATCGGTGGAAGGCAGGGACCTTCAGTCCTTGGGGCAAGACCTATAGGGAAGTGATACTTGGAGATTTTAAAGCAGAGGTTGAATGACCATCTGTCCTGGATACTTTAGCTGAAATTCCTGCATGGCAGGGGGTTGGACTGGATGACTCTCAGGGTCCCTTCCAACTCTGCAATTCTATGATCACTAGACCTGCACTGGTTTCTTTGACTAAAGAGTTAACTTCAATGACACTGCTGAAGTTAACCGACTCCAGCTCCTGCCACATGCATCCCATCACCTCTCTCCCTCCCATGCGCGCACACTGCCGTCTCACCTCGAAATGCTCTTTGATAGAGATGCCACCCACTGGCGGCCGGACTTTGCTGAAAATCCGCAGGGCCAGCTGGCGGCCGGACTGGCAGGTGCTCTGAGGGCGGAGGACCACCTGCAGGCAGGAGCAGACAGGGCAAGGTGGCCATGGTCACAAATGTTACACCCCACCCACTCAAAGGTAGAGGCTCCATCATAGGGCTTGGCAGGCTCAGGAGCAGTGGGGAAAACACTCTGCGTATGCCCAGAGCATTCATTGGCAGAGCCCACACAATGGCCCCAAGCCTCTCCACCTTCCAGGCTGGGCAGTGGGGAGTCCAAGGGGCAGGGAGGGGAGTGCTGGCTCTGCCACTGACCTTGTAGACGGCGTTGGGGAGGAGGTTGTTCATGGTGACCCATCCCAGCTCCAGGAGGTGTTCGGCCGTGTCGTCCGACTTATTCACCTGAGAGAGGGAGAGAGAGAGAGAGAGAGAGAGAGGAGGCAGCACGGTGAACCCTGACCATGGCAGCATCTGCTGTGACCCCCACTCTCCTCCTTGGATTTTTACATTGCAGGGCGTTGGATAGATAACAATAATAACAATAATTCATTATTTATACCCCGCCCATCTGGCTGGGTTTCCCCAGCCACTCTGGGCGGCTTCCAACAGAATATTAAAATACAATAGTCTATTAAACATTAAAAGTGTCCCTAAACAGGGCTGCCTTCCAATGAAGCTGCCATCCGACGAAGCAGTGTGGCTTTCAGGGCAGAAGTTAAACAGACACTACAAGCTCAGTTTAATTCATTAATAAAATATTTCTCATTCTCCTGGTCTCATAGCTGCAAAGATGACCCCTGGGGGTCCCCTCCCCACTCTTCCACCCCACCTTGCTGTACAGGAAGCGCTGCAGCTCCAGCTCAGCAATGCCCAGCTGCCCGTCCTCCTCGGTCAGGCGCCAACGGGCCTGGGCGAAGTAGAACTCTGTCCGGCGGGCCACCCCCACGTCCTCCAGCTGCTTCCGCAGCTCCATCTTGTTGGCCCGCTGCAGCTGGAAGTCCTTGAAGCACCTGGAGGGAGGGGGGCAAGGTGAGGAGATGGGGGGAGGAATAGGGGCACAGGGAGAGACTTGGGGGCAAGGAGGGCCCACAGCCTGCTGCCAGGGACATTGTGAGAGGTGGAACCGCAGCTGTGCAAGTAGCGCCTCCATTTTCCCTTTCTTTAACTATGTTAATGACCAAAATCAAGACCTCCTTATGCCAAGTGCTCAGTCTTCTCAGTGGAGAGGTTGCGTTAAGTTATGTTTGAACGTTGAATGTGTAGGATTATGTCTGAAGTCCATGGAAAGAACAGACACCATTCGATGAACTGCTAGGTAAGTGTTTAATGGTTCTGCCATTGGTATTTGTTTAAAAATTTTATTTTCTGTACTGCCCTGAGATCCAGGGGTATAGGGCGATATACAAATTTAATAAATGAAGAAATAAATAAAATAAAAGCCAATAAGTATTTGTTTTTTTCCTAAAAACAACAACAATATGGGGCTCCCAGGTTTCGAGGCAGTCTACCTGCTCAGGATAACCGCTGCGACTGGGCGCCTCCAGAGGGAGCTTGCCCCTCCTACCTGATGAGGATATTTAGCTCTTCGCTTTCCTGCTGCAGTTCAGCTTTCTCCCGGCTCAGCTGCTCCTGCAGCTTCTGGTTGTGGTCCAGGAGAGACTCGTTCCGGCCGTCATCCTGCAGCGACTGGAGGAAGGAAGAAAGCAAGCAAGCCGTCACGGTGCGCATGGGGACGTGGGATCTTGGGGCTCCCGCCGACCTGCTGCCCCCACTGCCTGCCCATCCCGCCTTGGAGAGGCACGCCGGCCTGGCATATGGGAGGGTTGAGGGGAGCGAGAGTCAGGTCGGCCTGGCATATGGGAGGGTTGAGGGGAGCGAGAGTCACCTTCATGACCGAGTACATCTGCTTCTCCAGGTGGCGGATCTGGGCCACGTGCTGGCGGACAGCCTCCTGCAAATGCAGGATGCTGCTGCGCTGCTCCTCGGGGTTGCTGGAGATCTCCAGCTGGAAGCGGACGCGCTGCTTTTTCTCGCTGTGCTCCTGCGAAAATTGAAACGTGGAGGGGGGAGGTCTCGAGTCATAACCTCAAGACCTGGGCAGGGACAACATGGAAAGTACAGGGGTCTCGATCCAGCGGGGTGGGTGAATGATGAGAAGGACCCTGCTTTGCCTGAGACCCTGGAAAACTATGGTTTCTTGTCCTTGGCATAAAAAACTACAGCTTGCTGAACCCAAAAGCTTAGCTTAGGTTAGCTGTGGTTTGTTCAGCTACCCCACCTGAGATGCAAAACAAGCCAGGGTTTTATTGGGGGGGGGGAATAACAAACTATGGTTTGCTTGGCTGTGGGGTGGCTTGCAGGGTAATCGGACAAAGCATGGTTAGAATAAACTGTGGTTCAGTGGTAAGTGCAAACTATGGGCATCGAATGGAGATGGATGCTGGACGATTCAGGACAGATAAAAGGAAAGACTTGTTCACGCAGTGCATGAACTTTGGAACTCTCTGCCACAGGAGGCAGTGATGGCTAGCAGATTGGAAGGCCTTAAAAGAGTAGACAAATTCCTGGAAGAGGAAGCAGCTATCAGTGGCTACTAGCTGCCATGGCTATCCTCTGCCTCCACTGTCAGAGGCAGGTGCGCTTCTGAATACATTTGCTGGAAACCCCAGGATGGGAAATGGCTCTTGTGCTCGAATCCTGCTTGTGAGTTTCCCTTGGGGGCATCTGATCAGCCTCTGTGAGAGGAGGAGGCTGGATTTTTGGAACCTCCCGCTCCAGAGGAAGTCTACCTATATTCCTAGGGGTATCTGGGCTCTGGGAGGACAGGAGGCTGGCCTAGATGGGGCCCCCATGGCCTGATCCAGCAGCCTTTTCTTACATTTTTACAGAAAAACCACAGTTTAGCACTCTGCAGAAACACAGGCAATGTAACCATTGCATACCCCAGCCTGCTAAGATTTCTGATGCTAACAACAACAAAAAGCTAGTCCCCAATATGTCATCCCACCTTGCGCTTGGGCTCCACGTGGAGCAGGAGGTTGTTGACAATGTCGAGGATCATGGCGTACTGTGCCGGGTTGGTAGAAATCTCCAGGTCGTGGTGGATGAGAGTGAAGGTGTCCGCGGCCCCTGGAAGGTGGGTGGGAGGCAAAAGAGGGCAGAAAGATGCCCCCAAAGTCCTTCATTCAGAACCATGAGGACTGGAGCCTTGCTTTGTTTAATAATAATAATAATAATAATAATAATAATAATAATAATAATAATAAAAATTATTTATACCCCGCCCATCTGGCTGGGCTTCCCCAGCCACTCTGGGCGGCTTCCAACAAAATATTAAAATACCGCAAGACATCAAACATTAAAAGCTTCCCTAAACAGGGCTGCCTTCAGATGTCTTATAAAAGTCTGGTGGTTGTTCTTCTCTTTGACATCTGGTGGGAGGGTGTTCCACAGGGCAGGTGCCACTACCGAAAAGGCCCTCTGCCTGGTTCCCTGTAACTTGACTTCTCGCAGTGAGGGAACCGCCAGAAGGCCCTCGGAGCTGGACCTCAGTGTCTGGGCTGAATGATGGGGGTGGAGATGCTCCTTCAGGTATACTGGACTGAGGCCGTTTAGGGCTTTCAAGGTCAGCACCAACACTTTGAATTGTGCTCGGAAACGTACTGTTTTAAAGCTCAGGGATGCAAAGGCAGAAGGTCCCTGGTGGGATCTCTAGGGAGGGCTGGGGAAAGTCCCTCCTGGCTGAAAGGCTGGAGAGCCTTGGCTGCCAGTCAGTGCTGGCAATACTGAGCAGAGTGGAGCAACGGCTCGGCTCAGGATAAGGCAGCTTCCTCTGCCCCCTGGCACACCCACTACCTGCCACCACCTGCCAGTCCCTCTGCTTCTCCTGGCTCCTCCCCACACACCTTCCTGCTTCTTGAGGAGATCCTCCTTCTCAGGGTGGGCCGGCGGCTCGGGCGGCTTGATCTCGGTGGCCAGCTCAGGGTTGATGTCGTGGCTGTAGCTGATGTAGTACATGCGGCAGCTGCACCGTGAGATGATGCGCTGGACCTGCTGGGTGGGCTGCACCTCGTGCGGCTGGTTCCAGTCTGGTTGGGGGGTGGGGTGGGCGGAGGCAAAGAGTCACAGGTCAGATATGGTACAAAAAGTGAATAAGGAGTGGGCTATCTTTAAGGAATACATCAAAATTTAGGTGGAAAAAGTAGAATTTCCGACAGATATTGAGTGAATCCAGAAAATGATTAGAGTGAAAGGAGAGTAAAGTTAAGATAGAAGAAGAGATTAAAGAAATAATGAAATGTGTTTAAGGTAGTTGGAAAAATAAAGTAGCGTAACAATAACAGCTGGAAGTCAAGTCACTTGGTGGGTGTCTGTGTGGGGTAGTTGTGTAGGTATGTTTATATGTACAGTATAGATAGGTATTATATAGAGTAATGTAAGTATGCTTTATGTTATAAAAATAAGGTAGTGTGCTATCTACGTGTATTGTGTAATTGGATAAATGTATACGTATGGGGGGGGGGACCCAAAGAGTCGCAGGTCAGATTCCCAGGCGGCTGAGAGAACATCACCCCCCACCCGCCTGCCCTTCCCAAACCCCTGCCACCCTCCCCGCCGAAGGAGGTGGGCACTCAGCTCTCTGGCCTGGCCTGCCTCCTCTTCTCTTGGCGCACTGACCTGTGGTGGTGCTGACCATGCCGCCCACCGCCTGCCCGCTCTCCATCAGCTCCTGCACGGAGTCCAGGCTTCGCTGGCGGTGCTCCTCGATGTTCTTGACCTGGGGGTGAGGGAGGCAGGGAGCAGGGGTGAGGGAGAGGGAGGAAGGGCAGCCTCCGGGGAGAAAGCAGTGTCGTCCAGAATTCACCAGGTGCCAGGCACATTTTGCCCCTGGCTATCGGCCACCTGAGACCACTTGTTTTGGCAAGGTGTGTGTTGTGGGGAACAGCACTGCAGGAGTGCAAATATCCAGAGTGTGGGAGTCAGGTGGGATTACTATGAGGAATGATAAAATATGCACCAAGCCGTTGTGTCCATGATGAAAGCATTGCATTGACTGGGTTTGATTCATTGACAGTAATTTCTGATCAAATCCCACAAGCCTCTGCATCCCTGGCCATTTTCTCTACTGTTCATTTTCTACGCCTGACAGGCACGTATAAGCATTCTATACACAGGCCAGTTGCTTCCTCAGGCATCCTCAGTACATAAAGATAGTAGGTTACTTGGATGTAGTTTAGTCTTTAGATAGATCTTAAGGGCCAGGAAGAGAGTTCACAAGGAGATGGTAAATCCTGCCTCTCCTGTTTACTTCTGTTTATGACCTCCGGAGTTTCCTAAAAGCATTCCTCCAGTCCTGTTTTATTTACTCTCAGATATGTATGCATGCTCAGAGTAGTCTTTGTAGTTAAAAGAATTTATTCTGATCTAACGTTGTCCCCACATGGGGTTTTTTGAAATGCTCAGAGGAAATATGATTGGTTCTTACGAACACTGTGTAAAAAGTTCTTTTGTGAATAAAACGACCTGGGCCGAGGGGTGGAGAGGGGGGAGGATTCTTATTATTATCATTGGCACCCCTCCCAGAGTTTTGCTGGTCAAGCCTCGTGTGTATTCTATTAATCAGAGTCCAATCCTTCCTTGCTTTGGGAACGCTACCCAGCACCCACCTCTAGCCAGAGCTGCACGTCTTCGTGCTCGGAGGGGCTGCTCTCGGTGGTGGCAAAGTACTGCATCCCGTCCAGCAGGCAGGTCCAGGAGGTCTTCTGCTTGAGGGTGTCCCCGTACCAGGCTGGGTGGTGCTGGCACTGGAGCAGCTGAGCTTTGGCGGCCGAGACAATCACACAGCCCTCCGTCTCTGCCCCGCGGAGGACCATCTGGGGTGGGGTGGGGGAGAGCAGGAGTTGGCAACAGGCAATGTTTCACTCCAAAGAGACAGGGTGGTGCAGTGGTTAGAATGCCGGGCTAGGGACCAGGGTTCAAATCCCCACTCAGCCGTGAAGCTCTCACCTTGGGCCAGCGACAACCTCTCAGCTTAACTTCACAGGGGTCGTTGTGGGGATTAAATGAGGAACAGGACCTGGGAGAGACTAGGGTTCAAATCCCTGCTTGGTCCATGACACTCACTGGGTGACCTTGGTGGGCTACTCATGGTCATTCTCAACCCAGCCTACCTGGCAGGGTCGTTGTGGGGATAAAATGGGGAGTGAAGAACCAGGGAGGCCACCTTGAGCTCCTTGGAGGAAAAGGTGACATATGAATGTAACGCCCTCCCATCAGATGTCAAAGGAAAAAACAACTATCTGATGTTTAGAAAACACCTAAAGTTTTTTAATGACTGGTGTTTTAATGTATTTTTAATCTTCGATGGAAGCCACCCAGAGTAGCTGAGGAGACGCAGCCGGATATAAGTAATAAATAATTATTATTATTGTTATTGTTATGATGAATAAATAAAGTCACTAAAAGACTGGAGTGACATCAAATATACAATCCAAGGATGCCGTCTCAGCCACCAGCAGTTGAAGGTGGCAGATGCGCCTTCACTGGAGCTTTTTAAAACAGAGGCCATCTATGAGGGATTCTGTAACTATGATCCCTGCATTGCAGGAGGTTGGACTAGATGACCCTTCCGACTCTATGAATAGTACATAAAACCATACAGCAAAATCCATATAAGAGAAGTTTAAAACAGACACCATTTTACTATTGTGGAATGGTCCATTCTTAATTGCCTGCATGGGCTGGGCCGAATAGGAAAGTTTTCAGCAGGCATTTAAAAGTAGGAACAGAAAGCACCTGCTGAACCTCCAGTGGCAGGGAGTTCCACAGGGCTGTGCCATTGACACTAAGGACTAGTCACCTTGCTGTTGTCAAATGAGCCCCACTGACCTGGGGAATGGCCTACGATGTTCCTGCAAGTGAATCTCCTTTGATAAGATGCAGGCTAATCCCCTCAAAACAGTCAGCCCCCCCCCCCGCCAAAAGCTGCCCAACCAAGCAAAGAATCCTTGCAACCCCGGTTGATCACTCCGCTGGGTGAGAGGTGGCAGCAGCCCCCGTTCCCCACCCAGCAAGGAGGAAGGGGGGCTGCGGCAGGTGGCGGCGGCAGCAAATACCTGGCAGTTGACCAGCTCGATAAGGCAGTTTCGGTTGAAGATGTCGTCCGTCTGGCAGGCAGCAATCCCACACAGCTGCTCGCTCACCCCGGAATCTTCCTCTGTGAACACCACAAAGCGGTCCGTCTCCTCGATCAGCTTCTTGAGCATGTAGGCTCCTGGGGGGAATCACAGATTTCAAGAGTTGGGGGAACCCCAAGGGCCAACTAGCGCACCCCTGAGAAAGACGAAAGGCTGGGGTGAAAGGTGCGTGTAGGAAGAGCTCTACGGTCTGGGTGTGAGAGGGAAAGTACACAGAGCTGGACCGGGAAAGTTTGTCCACAGTAGTTCATGCGCTGGGGACTTCAGGGCTGGACTACCGCAGTGCGCTCTGTGTGGGGCTTCCCTTGCATGTGATTCAGAAGCTGCAGTTGGTGCAGGATGCTGCAGCCCGATTGCTGACAGGAGCAAGGCCTTGTCAGCATTGAACTCCTGTGCTCAGATATACGCACTGGTTGCCAATTTGTTACCGCGCAAATTTCAAGATGTTATCAGTATATAAAGCCCTTAATAACTTGGGACCAATTTGCCTACAATATCACCTGACCCCACATGCACCCGCTTGACAACTTTGATCGGCAGAACTTGCCCTGTTACAAGTGCCACGTTATATCAGTTCCGCATTTGTAAGAAAACAGTATTTTAGTCTGGCAGCGCCTACACTTGGGAACTCCCTGCCTATTGATATCAGGCAGGAACCTTTGCTGCACTCTTTTCAGCTAAAGACGTTCTTGTTTAGACAAGCCAGTCTAGATGTTCAGAAAGTGGATGCGAGTTTCAATCCATTTTCAGCCTATTGTTGTGTTAACTTTTAGAAAGCCTCAAATTATTGCTAATTCTTCTCAGGGATTATTTTATTGCTTTATCTTTCTCGCCGAATGTTCAGAGATTTCTTTAGAATGGAGTGGTGTATAATTTTTATGTAACAAGCAAAATAAAAAAATGAGGAAGCTGAAAAAAGTGACGTTCTTTCCCACTTCCTCTCTCTGCTCTATGGTGTGCATCAAGGCTCCGGTCCATTCTTTGAGTTCCGACTCAGATATTTACATGCATCTTCCCCTCTTTTTCTGTCGGGGGGAATGGGACACTGATCCAGCAATGATTGGTGACCGGGGTGTGTGTGCCTATGACACTTGCTCCATAATTCAAAACCCCCACATGCGAAAGGAGAGGCTCTTGACTTCCCCGCCCCCCGCCACTTTACAGCCAACCCCTTTCCCCCTCCCTCACCTCCAGAGGGGCTGCGCTCCGTCCGGGTGCTGCTGGGTGGGGCGATGACTCTCAGCGGAGGCTGGTAGCTGGGGGCAGGCCCCCTCTTGGGCTTCTTGGCCGGCAGCTGGGGGTCGATCCTGAGCCCCTTCAGGGCCTCGGTGGAGAGGTTGCGCTTGAGGACCGCCGCTTTCTTGTAGCCGTCATAGAGGCCAAAGGCGATGTCCCGGTTTGTTGTGGTCCAGGAAGCCCGCAAGTCCACCAGGTGCAGCTGGTGCGTGTGGAAGACGTCGTCCGCGTCGCGAAGAGGCAGCTCCTGGCGGGGAAGGGAGGCTGTCAGGCACCACATGAGCCCCAGGGGAGGAGGCTGCGCAAGGGAATGATGGTGCCAGGAGCAGCGCATAACGACTGCTTGTCACACAGGTAGGGCTGGGAATGCACACACACAAACAGACACACAAAAGCCCGGAGAGCTTCTAACAGTCAGTGTGGCTAATGTGGAGCTACTTAGTTTGTCTTTCAAGGGAAGAGCCGAATCTCTGGGACAGAGCACCTGCTGGGCTTGCAGAATGCTTGCACCTCCAGTTGGGGGCTGAGGGAAAAACCCCTGCCTGAAACCTGGGGGAAGGCATGCTCCCTGATGAAGGAAGGGGGGCTCCTGCGCTGCTGCCCACCTCCTCGGCGGTGCGGACGCTGTGGCGCTGGTAGGCGAGAGAGGAGAGGCTGAGGAGGTGGGTCTTCTTGACCAGGGAGTCCAGGCGGTGGTCGGCATTCTCGTCGCAGGTGGAGGCCATCAGGTGCACTGTGACAAGGCTCAGGTCGCTCATCATCTGCGTGATGCTCCACTCGGAGATGAGGCGCCGCATCACCGTCCCGGCTGCAGGGTGAGAACGGCGGTGTGAGGGAGAGAGAGGGAAAGGAGAAGCCTCCCCCACCTGCCAACGTCAGATCCCCTCCCAGTTCCCACCCCCCTTGTGCCCACTCACCCTGGGGGATGAGCCTCTGGGTGCCTCGCGTGAAAATGTGCCCCTGCCCACACTCCAGCTGGATGCCACGCTGCTGAGCGAAGGAAGCCCAGTAATGCACCTGGGGGGAAGCAGGAGAAACAGGGTTTGCTTTCGTCTCGGCCTTTGGTGAAATTCGTTCAAACAAGAAGCACAGGATGGGGGGGGGGGCAGAGGTTTTTCACTCTCCCTCTTCCACAGTGCAGCACATTACTCTCCCCAGAGCCCGCTCGTCTAGCACTGCCACCACTCTTTCCAGAAATCATGCAAATTGAGTAATGCGAAGACCCGGTCATCCATTGAGCGACAGCAGCCAGGCTGCAACTGGCCCAACAATGGAGATCTCCTTCCCACATCATTCCCAAACTCAGGTCTCCAGCTATTTTTGGACTACAGTCCCCATCATTCCTGACCAATGGTCCTGCCAGTTAAGGACGATGGGAGTTGCAGTCCAAAAACAGCTGGAGACCTCCTGGGGTTTCCAACAATGGATTTTCAGAAGCATTGCTGTATTCTGTAAAACAAGAAAATCAATAATAATAATAATAATAATAATAATAATAATAATAATAATAGAAGCATTGCTGTGTCCAACTGCGGGAGCCGAGCCACTGTGGCTAGGAGCCATTGACAGCCCATGCATTTGTCTAATCCTGTTTATTAATTATTTTTGGCCAAATCATTTTTATTGGTTTTTCCTAATTTTTACCAAATCAGCCACAACAAATTTTGCAAAAACTGGTTTCCTGCACTCTGTTCTTGCTGTGCCTAAAGTTTCTTCTTGTTGCTGTAGTATTTTGCTAGTTACTTCTAATTCACATTTCATTCCTTACAATTAACTTTATATTACAATAGTTTGTTGTTGTTTTAAAACTCGATGCCCTTAACCATCAGCTATCCACTTGCCAATTTTTGCATGTACAATATTTTAACGCTCACAATATCTACAAGTTAGGTTAGTCAAATAATTATCAGTCCACAATAAATGATAATTATTATCATTTCTAAAAGTTATTTTAATTTATTGTCTAGTCCTGTTTAAAAGCCATCCAAATTGGTGGTCACAGATGCCTCTTATGTGCTGTGTGAATAAATTCTTACCTTTTCCTGCAACATGCAGCTTCCTTGGGTGTCCCCAAGTCCTAGTGTTATAAATCTGAGGGTTGCCCCTTACACCCCTCCCCACTCGAGCAGATGGGCTTCCCAAGTGCAAATCCGAAGCCAGATGAGACCCCACCCTGACTTCCGGGAGCCTGGCCTGCATCTCACCTGGAGCTTTGGGAAGAGGGCTGTGAAGGAGAGCTGCCGGTAGTGCTGGCCCAGCTTCTTCCTGATGGGCTTCAGGTTCCCGAAAAGTTTCCCCCGGCAGATGGGGCGCGTGACGCTGGTCCACGTGGCCCAGAAGTTCTGCATCCAGCGCAGGGTGCTGCTGTAGAGCAGGATCCGGGGCTGGGAGGGCTCTGCGGAGGGTGGGGTGGAACAGAACAGTTGTCAAGATCAGATCATCATCGCCATCAAGACAACAAGTCCCAGGGCAGGGACTTATAACCACTTTATTTTATTTTTAAAATAATTTTTATTAATAATTCCAATATAACAAATTATCATAACATATCATCTTCCTTACCCCCCCCCATTTCCCCCCTCCCCCAAAAAGAACCCTCCCTCCCTCCCTCCCCAAGAATTCCCTCGGTTCCTCTCTCTGACTTTTCAGCACATGTTGTTCTCTGCATATTGTAAAATTGTAAAGATCCTTAAATTGTCTATTATATTAACAGTCAATAAATTTGTGTATGTTTATTCAAAGCCTGCCAAGAAGTCCAATTCATTTTGTTGTTTTTTAAAATAGTTTGTAAAAAGCTCCCATTCTTCTTTAAAGTCACAGTTGTCTTTGTCTCGCAGTTTGTATGTCAGTTTCTCCAGTTCTGCATAATCCATCAATTTCTCTTGCCACTGTTCTTTCGTCAGGGTTTCCTCATTCTTCCATCCTTGTGCTATTAAGACTCTTGCTGCTGTTGTCGCGTACATAAAAAAATTATTGATTTTCCTTGGCAGGTCAGGATTTATAACCCCTTTAAATGGGATACAGTGGTGCCCCGCAAGACGAATGCCTCACAAGACGAAAAACTCGCTAGACGAAAGGGTTTTCCGTTTTTCAAGGTGCTTTGCAAGACGAATTTCCCTATGGGCTTGCTTCACAAGACGAAAATGTCTTGTGGGTTTGCTTCCTTTTTCTTAAAGCCGTTAATACCCGGGGAATCCGCGCTCCGCAAGACGAAAAAATCGCAAGACGAAGCAACTCGCGGAACGAATTAATTTCGTCTTGTGAGGCACCACTGTACTTGATTTTTAATTGCACTTTATTATTAATAATATTTATTTATTTATTTATACATACATACATACATACATACATAACCTTGCCCATCTGGGTGGGTTGCCCCAGCCACTCTGAAATAATGGGATCATCTAGTTGGAAGGGACCCCAGGAGTCATCTAGTCCAACCCCCTGCTGCAATGCAGGAATCTCAACCAAAGCATCCCTTAAACTCTGCTTAAAAACCTCCAGGGAAGGAGAGTCCATCACTTCCCGAGGGAGACCGTTCCACTGTCAAACAGTTCTTGCACTCAGAAAGCTCTTCCTGATACTTAGTTGGAAATCATTTTTTAAATAATATTTTTATTGGTTTTACACAGTTTTATACATTTTAACTAGAACCATTTCAAACATTTAAGCGAAAGGTTCTTTTGAACCTCCGGACCTCCTGCCCTCTCTCCCTGGGTTCCATATTTAAAATTAGATCTTCTGCATCTTTTACCATTATCCATCTGTTATATATCCATAGTTACCATAGATAAGTCCACATTACAAGTGTCATTACATCCCTGCCAATGATTTTAACTGTTTACAATGGTCTTTTAAATGAATTAAAAATTTACTCCAGTCTTTTAAAAATACTTGATCTTCCTGCTATTTAGTTGGAAATTAAAATATTTCCTCCTGGGGAATCACTCAGCCTGGCTCCTGTATCCTAACCTACCCTATAAAAAAAAGTGGGGGAAACACACGACCCTATCTTCTGTCATGGATGCTTTAGCTGAGATTCCAGCATTGCAGGGGGTTGGACTAGATGAGCCTAGGGGTTCCTTGCGACCTCTACGATTCCCCACTCACCCCCGCTGGGCCGCGTCAGGTCCATGCAGATGCAGAGGTTGAGGTTCTCGGAGCGGAAGGCGCGGTAGGAGTCATAGTCCTGGCCCACGGGCACCTCGGGAAGGAACTCTGGGGAGCGCAGCACCACGCCATGGTGGTCGTGGGGGTTCCCGTGGCACAGCCACGTCAGGTCCAGCGTCATGCACAGCTGCGGCAGGTGCAGGAAGCAGCAGTCGTCATACCTGCCCCAGAGGAGGAAGGAGGAGGGTCAAACAGGTATTACACCCCACGGCAGGAGGGGAGCACCCTGATCCTGCCCAGCAACTAAGGGGAATCTCGGCCTGATATTAATATAATTAATAAAGGCATAATATTGTACTTTGATGTTGTAACCTAGGAGTCAGAGGCAGGTGATTCATAAATAATAGCAGTGCTTTTTCCTGGGGGGGGACGGACACAGGGGTACGCATACCTCTAAACATTTTGTGAATCTTTATACTTTTGTCTATTTGCTGTACAGTGGTACCTCGGGTTAAGAACTTAATTCGTTCCGGAGGTCCGCTCTTAACCTGAAACTGTTCTTAACCTGAAGCACCACTTTAGCTAATGGGGCCTCCTGCTGCCGCCACACCGCTGGAGCATGATTTCTGTTCTCATCCTGAAGCAAAGTTCTTAACCCGAGGTAATATTTCTGGGTTAGCAGAGTCTGTAACCTGAAGCGTATGTAACCCGAGGTACCACTGTATTTATTTTTCACGATTTGAACTATAAAATGGTGTACCCCTAAACATTTTTTTAAGAAAAAAAGCACTGAATAATAGTAATAATAAGGCAACTTATATGCTAATTTTTCTTTAGGCAAGGACAACACTTATCCTGGTTTTTTCTTTCTTTCAGTGGCTTGTTAGACTCACTTACTTAGCCCACATAAAACCCTCTGTATTCTGCGTGCCTGGTTCATGCTTTCATTTCTCATCTTTCCATTTCCATCTGCTGTTATTACTGCTCTCTCTGGCTCCCTTCCCACGCTACATTCCTAGGATTCTCTGGTTATTGAAGAAACGCCAACAGAGGCAAGCTTCACTACCAAACGCCTGGGCAAACGTAATAGCACCCTCCCCTAAAGAACCACCTCTCTATCTCACACGCTCTGGCCCTTGAAGCCCTGCTTCCCCCTGCCAATATGGCCACTTACTTGGAGGCTGTCCGGACGTTGACGTCCAGGTCCCCTTTGAAGACGAACTGCCCCGGGCGCCAGTGGAAGGAGAGGTGGCTCCACTCCCAGTGCATATTCTCCGTGGTGTTGTAGGGGTCCTGCGGCAGAAGGCGAGGTTGGAGCAGAGACCAGGCTGCCCCCCTTGTTGGTGGCCGCCCAAGCCCACGACCCGCCGTGCTCCCTCCATGCCCCGCCCCGCCCCGTCGGGCCTCACCTCCGTGGCCACCTGGTGCAGGTTGGCCTGCTCAATGTCCATGTGCCAGTCGCCGTGGAGAAGCAGGCGGCTCTTGTCCCACCAGGGCAGGGGGGCGCTGGGGTCCTCGGAGGGCTTGGTCAGCAGGTCAATGGCCTGCCCAATCAGCGTCCAGGCCGGGTCCCAGCACGGGCCCCACACGATGGTGTACTGGAAGACCTCGGCTGCGAAGGACAGGGGGCTCAGGCGCGGAAAAGCACATTCCTCCGTTCAGAACCATGAAGACCAGAAACTTGTGTCGTTTTTACCGGGTGAGCTGTAGCTCACGGGCAGAGCCACCGCTTTGCCTGCAGAAGGTCTCTGGCTCCATGCGCTGCAGCATGTCCAGGTAGGGTTAAGGCCCCCCTGCCTGAACCCCTGGAGAGATGCTGCCAGCCAGTGTAGGCTCAATGGGCTTGGGATAAAGCAGCTTCCTGTTTAAGTCAGCTGTTTATTCCACCCCATGAAGACTGGAACCTTACTTAGCTTTCAAGGGAAGTGATCAAAGCTCAATGGGAGAGCCCCTGCTTTGCAAGCAGAAGGTCTCTGGTAAGAAACAATAACAGCAACAACTTTTGTTTTATATATAGCTGCTGTAAACCTGCTGATTTTTTAAATGAACAATGGCATATAAATATTTTAATAAACACAATGCTGTAAAACACTATTATTCTGAACTCTAGTTTCAGCCCCCAGAGGCATCACCTCTGGCGTGGCCGGGAAAGATTTCCTGCCTGAAGTCCTGAGGAGTTGCTGCCAGTCCGTGCTGGCAGTACTGAGTTAAATAGACTTAGAATAAGGCAGCTTCCAGCATTCCCTTATCATTGCACTTTTCACTCCACCTTCCCTCTCTGACAACTTAGGCCAGCGCTTGTGGGTCTCACCAACCTAGCGCCCTGTTTTATCCTCCCAGCAACCTTACGAGGCAGGCTGGGCCATGAGACAAAGAAACTGGCCCAAGGTCACACAGCGGGCTTCATGGCTCACAGGAAATGTTAGTTCACATCTTCCTGGTTGGAGACCAACCCTTAAACCCAGCCTTCTTTGTCTTTGGGTGCCTGAACGTTGCGTGACTACAACTCCCATCATTCCTGGCTGTTAGATTGGCTGTGGATGATGGGAGTTGAAATCGACAGCATCTGGGGGTCTAAGACAGAATCACTCTGCATGGAAGAACCATGCCACGGGTTCAATTCCTGGAAGCATCTCCAGTTTAAAAACAACAGACGTTCTTTCTTTCTCTTTCCCTCCCCCCCATTTTTTATTTCCCCCCTTCTTCTCTCTCTTTCTGTTCTGTGTTTCTATTCACATTAGCTTTTTAGTCTTGAAAAAGAAATTAATCTTTTCATTTTCCAAACTTCAATAAATTATATTCTTTAAAAAGGACCAGGTGGCAGAAGTGGGATTGGGGCAAGGACCCTTCTCTCTGCCTGAGATCTTGGGGGGCGTTAAGGCTGCCTCCTGCTCCTTCCTCCTAGCCTGGAAACCCTCGCGGGGACTCACAGTGGAAGTCGTGGTAGAACTTCAAGGGGGGCATGTTCCTCTCCACCGAGACGTCCCCCCAGGGCGGCCCCAGCTTCAGCACCTGCCGCCGGCGGGAGCAAGGCTGGCCCCGCTGCTCTGCCCCGGCCAGACGCCCTGAGAACCGCCAGTCCCGGATCTCAAACAGGTAGCGGGGGTAATCGCGGATCCGCACTGCAAAGTCAAGAGGTGAAGCGTCAGGAAAGGGCAGGTGAAGTGACCCAGGGGATGTAGGGGAATACCCAGGGGAATGGCAGAAATTTATAAAATGATGCATAGCCAAGAGAAACTGGAGAGGGGAAAGTTTTTCTCCCTTCTCTTATAACACCGGAAGTCGTGGACATCAACGTAGCTGAATTTTGGAAGATCCGGGACAAGTAAAAAAAAAAAGGACTTGTGCAGGGTTAAACTGTGGAACTTCCTCCCACAGGAGACAATGAAGGCCACCAAGCTAGGTAAAGGTAAAGGGACCCCTGACTATTAGGTCCAGTCGCGGACGACTCTGGGGTTGCGGCGCCCATCTTGCTTTACTGGCCGAGGGAGCCGGCGTACAGCTTCCGGGTCATGTGGCCAGCATGACTAAGCTGCTTCTGGCGAACCAGAACAGCACACGGAAACGCCGTTTACCTTCTCGCCAGAGTGGTACCTATTTATCTACTCACACTTTGATGTGCTTTCGAACTGCTAGGTTGGCAGGAGCAGGGACCGAGCAACGGGAGCTCACCCCGTCGCGGGGATTCAAACCACCGACCTTCTGATCGGCAAGCCCTAGGCTAGATGGCTTTAAAAGAGGATTAGGTGCATTCATGGAAGGGGTGGGTGGCTATCGAGGTCTACCAGCCATGGTGGCTCTGCTCTACCTTCACAGCTGGAGGCAGCAATGATTCAGAATACCAGTTGCTGGAAACAAGGGGAGGGGGAAATTGCTCTCGTGAATCCTGCTGACTTGCTTCCCATTGCGGCATCTGGCTGGCCTCTGGGAGAAGAGGATGCCGGACTAGATTGGCCATTGACATGATGCAGCAGAGCTCTTCTTACATTCCTAATAGTGCCTCTGAGCATGTACAGAGGGCATCTCCCCCAACAAGTACCTACACAACCCGTCCCGCATTCTCAAGACAAATGGAGAGGAGGAGTGCAGTGTACACACCCTGAGCTTCTTGGGGAAGAAAGGTGGGGTGTAAATGGAATGATAATAAAGTTTAGAGTGTTGGGTGGTTTATCAGTAATGCTCAACTTATTTATTTGCTTATTGGATTAATGTCCCACAATTTTTCCCCTAAGGAGCCCATGGGTTCCCCCCTCCTCGTTTAATCCCTATGAGGCAGTTGAAGCTGAGTCAGTGACTGGTGCCCCCAAGGTCACCCAGAGCACTTCAGTGGGGATTCAAACCCTGCTCCTCCAGGGAGAGCCACACTTTGGCTCTCCCTTAAGATTTATGAGGCTTGATAACAAACCATTAATTAGCTGCAGCTGCCCCCCAAAACCTGCAGTCACCTGAGGACAGCGCAGAGACCTTTCCGCTAGAGACCCCCTGGGCTCTAGGGCTGGGCAACATTTGGTTATCAACACCGCGATATATCACCAGCTAAACATCATGATATACGGATATTCCACAATAAGGATGGAGCAATGTAGAGGCATTGGGGGGTTTCCCCACATTGTGATATTGGCATAGCAAGCACATACAGACATCGTGATTCACAATATATCCCCAGGTCAAAAATTACAAAACCATTATCGTGATATGGACTCGAAACTGGATTTGGACAATATATTGCCCAGCTCTAATGTGATTCGTGATACACTGCCAGGTCAAAAACTATGAACCCAATATCATGATACGGACTTCAAACCAGTTTTGGACAATCGTACCTTGGAATCTGTTCTGGAAGTCTGTTCGACTTCCAAGATGTTTGGAAACCAAAGCGCAGCTTCAGATTGGCAGCCAATCGGAAGCTGCGGAAGCAGTGTTGTACGTTCGGGTACCAAAGAACGTTCGCATACCTGAAGACTCACTTCCGGGTTTGCAACATTCGGGAGCCAAAACGTCTGAGTACCAAGACATTCAGGATCCAAGGTATGACTGTATATCAACATATTGCCCAGCCCCACTGGGCTCCCTCCCTTCGCAGCCCCTCAAATATCCTCCCCACATGCCCTGGGATGAGGACAGCAAAGCCCCCACGTGCTGGGAACGCCAGGACCTCACCGAAGAAACTGTTGATGCTCCCCTTGACCATGCGGCACCAGTGGGTGATGAGGTCCAGCCCGTCAGCGGGGAAGGGGCTGGTGGCGTCCAGCTCGCGGATCTGCCGCAGGACCCTCTCGGCACCGTGGAAGGACTCGTCGGCCAGCGCCACCAGCTCCAGGCCGGCCACGGTCCAAGTGAGGAGGGCTCGGCGCATGGGTGTGTTGCCGTAAAGGCGCTGTGAGCGCTGGATGTAGATCTCGATGTTCTTCTTCTCCAGTGAGGCGTACAGTTCCTCGATCTTGCGGGCCGGCAGCAGCTCCCCATGCTGCTTGCGCAGGGCGGCCACCTTGGCATCGAGAAGGTGCAGTCGCTTGGCGCTCTCCTTGCTCTCGTCCTTCATCAGCTCGTAGTTGTCGCGCAGCTTCACCTCAAAGACGTCATCCAGGAAGACCCAGGAGAACTGCTGGACTTTCAACAGCAGGTCTGGAGGGAGCCGGGAGCCGGGGATTTCTCCGGCGCCGGCGCTCCTTCTGCCATGGAGGCCCTTGAGCCACTTCTGGATGCCCAGGGCTTCATCCAGGGTGGCCGAGAAGTCGTACTGGTAGGGGAACTCCACCGCCACGCTGGCGCACGACAGGGCCCAGACGCGGTTGCGCAGCGTGCTCAGGGAGGGGAACGGCCCTCGGTGCAGGATCATCTCCTCCAGCTCGGGGACGGCTTGCAGCTCAACCTCCTTCAAGACAAAGATGCTGTTGCCGTCAAAGCCGGCCGCCAGCCCTGGGCAGTAGGCATGGAGAGACGTGGCGTGGCGGTTGAGCAGGAGGCGCTCGGCCGCCAGGCTCAGGTAGTGCATCTCCGAGACGAAGGCCGTGGCCTTAAGGGAGCTGAGCTCCAGTGTCAGGGTCAGCAGGCGCCGAGGAGGGGAGCTGGCCTCAGGGGAACCCCCCTCGGCGGTGGAGGGGTGGCTGTCGGTGGGCAGGGCAGCCCTCGGTGGGGACAGCAGGTCCCGCAGGGTCTCGTAAGAGTGCAAGGTGGACAGGAGGTGCTGGAAGAGGTACATGTGGTTGGCGGGGCTCCAGAGGATGGTCAGGCTCTCGCCGCACTGGACCTGGCGGTGGAGAAGGGCAGAAGGGTCAGGCAGGAAAGAGGAGAGAGAGAAGGCAACCCCGTCCCCCAAAACGCGGGGGAAGAAGTGGCTGAACAGTGGAAGATTCGGGACGGAGAAGAGAAAGGACTTCTTCATGCAGAGCGGAGTGAAACTGTGGAACTCACTGCTGCTGCAGGAGGCGGTGATGGACCACCAACTGGTATGGCTTGATTTAAAGAGGACTGGGCAAATTCGTGGAGGAGGAAGAGGACTTAGCCTCCGGAAGCTGTGGTGGGGAGAGGGCTCTTGCTGGTTTCCCACGGGGGCATCTGGTCTGGCACTGTGGGAAGAGGATGCTGCACCAGGTTGGCCATGGGCCTGATCCAGCAGGCTCTCCAGAGGTTCTTTTGTGCTCTTGATAGTATCAGGGTGTGATGGCCTGGGACTCGGGCTCAGACTCAGAGCCAGAGGAGTCTCAGTCCGCACCGGACCCTCTGCCTCAGGCAGCATCTGAACCTAGTCTGGGGCCTGATTCTGAAGAGCCCCAGTCTGCACAGGTTCCCCTGCAACAAGCATCAGCCGGGCTGAGTCACGGGCCTGAGCCTGCCCTGGCTCCAGATGCGGGGATTACCTCGTTGCCTCCAGCTGGGCCATCACTTACAGCTGCTCCACGACCAGTTGGGTCAGGAGAGGCTGAGGCGGCCTCTGGGTCTAGTAACCCACCGACATCCCTTGAGCTGCAGAGACTAAGGTCTGAGAGAAGGAGAGACCTGAGTACTCGCAGGAGGAGTGCTCGCCTTCGGGTGAGACAGGGAGGTGAGTCACCGGGGGATCAGGACCAGCCGTTACCCCGTCAGAGATAATAGGCTGCCGGACCTCGCCCATTGCTGCTTGCTGGAACCTGCCTGAGACCCTGTGCCTGACCTAGCCCAGTTTCCTGCTTTGGCCCTGTTGGACTGACTCCTGGTGGAATCCTTGGATTTGGGACCGGACCTGGACCGCGTGGCTCGGATTAATCCCCGGGCCCAGCACACAGGGAAACCAAAGGGGAGAGTTAATCCCTGCTGCAGGGGGAAGTGATGGCCCCCAACATGGATGGCTTTAAAAGAGGATTGGACAACTCCATAGAGGAGGAGCAAACTATTAATGGTTCCTAGCCAGGATGGCTCTGCTCTGCCTGAACAGAGGCAGCAATGCTTCTGAATCCCAGTTGCTGGAAACAGCAGGAGGAGAGAGGGCTCCTGCGCTCAGGTCCTGCTTGGGAGCTTCGCATGGGGGCATATGGTTGGCCATTGTGAGAACAGGAGGCTGGGCTAGATGGGCCACTGGCCTGATCCAGCAGGCTCTGCTGATGTTTCTATGAAACCTCCAGGTCCAGAAGCAGTCTATCTCGATTGCCAAGTTCTGAGGGGGCATTTGACCACAGCGCAAGGTAGGCCCCCTTTGGCCCAATCCAGGAGGGCTCCTCTTATGTCCTTATGCGCATCAATAATAATTATAACAACAAAATAAAAGTGTATACCGCTCTTCATTCAAAAATCTCACGCCAGGCCACAAAATAAAAATACAGCTGTACCTTGGTTTTTGAACAGCTCAGTTCTTGAACATTTCGGCTCCCAAACACCACAAACCCGGGAGTAAGTGTTCCGGTTTGCAAACTATTTTTGGAAGCCAAACGTCCGATGGGGCTTCTGATTGGCTGCAAGAACTTCCTGCAGCCTATCAGAAGCTGTGCTTTGGTTTTCAAATGTTTTGGAAATCGGACGGACCTCCGGAACGGATTCTGTTTGACTTCCAAGGTACGACTGTACAGGTAAAAGCACAAATAAATAGTTAAATCAGAATAACCGCCCCCCCCCCCCCGTGTTGATGGCCCTTCTCCCAAGGTCCCAGGTGAGCAGGGAATTGCTGCCCGCCTCCCCCTCCCCGCTTGACAAAGGTGGGCGGTGGTACCTCCAGGGAGCGGATGCTGCTCCGATAGGTGAGGGAGAGGCTGGAGAGGTCGGCCAGGGGGCTGGGGATGGCGGGGGCTTTGCAGCAGGGCTGCATCTTCTCCGTGATGCTCTTCACCAAGGCCAGCGCCACCCCCTGGACACTGATGGTACAGCTTTCAGCACTGCCCAGCATGGTCAGGGTGTCCAGCCTGGCCTCTGTGGCCCCTGGTGGGGGGGGGAAGAGAAGAAGAGGGAGGGAGGGAGAATGGATGGCACGCCGGTCAAGCTCCATTTATTTATTCATGATATGATTACCTTATTGTATTATTAGGATTAATATCTTTAATAACAACCCGTCCAAGCAATGTTAAAAACAGTTGCAAACAGCTCACAATCAGTTTTTTTTTTGTTTTTTTTTTTGTTTCATGAAAAGAGTGTTCTGGGAACAGCAGTTTGTTCTTGGTGCTGGGAATTGTAGCTCCATGAAGGGCAAACTACAGTTCCCATGATTCTTTTTTTGGGGAGCGGGTGCTTTAAATTTATCTTACTTATTTATTTCATAATTTACAGACCTCTTGATTGAAAAAAAAACACACCAAACAAACCTCAAAGCAGTTTACAAAATGAATTAAAAAAAATCATCATTTAAAATCAGTATCAAGAAATGATTAAAAGCAGCTAAAAAGCAGATTAAAAGACAGGTCACTTTCTATATAGACAGGAGAGGCTTTGCAAAGGTGCCTTCCTGGTGTCAAGAGGCAGGGAGTTCCAAAGGAAGGGGGTGCTGCAGCTCTAAATGACTGAAAATGATTTCTCCCTCTCTTGTAACACTAGAACTCAGAGATCCATTGAAGATGAATATTGGGGACAAACAGGACAGATGAAAGGAAGTCCTTCTTCATGCTGCACTGAGTTCAAATTTGGAACTCACTCACTTGTGTTCCTAAGGAACGGTGCCCCAATGGCTCACTGAGACCCATCTCCAGCTTCCCCCGGTCCTGTCTGACTTTGGGGGCAGAAACAGCCTCCGCTGCACCCCAAGGCTCTTGTCCCACCCCCACCCCCAGCACTCACCGGCCAGGCTGGACAGAGTGAAGAAGTTGACGTCCTCCACCTTCAGGTCAACCTTCCAGAGGACCCCCAGCTCCTCCCCAATGGAAAGAGCTGCCTCCTCCTCCTCCTCTGGGCATCCCAGGGTCTCCTCCATCCTCTGGGGGCGCCAGAGGGACAGCACCCTGGAGAGGCACTCGGAGCAGGTATCTGAAGACTCCACCTGCAGCCCGCGGAGGGTGCAGTCCAGGAAGAGGGTATCAGCGTGGGTGCTGGAGGTGCCCAGAGGCTGGTTGTAGCTGCCCTGCGGAAGAGGCCAGAAATGAGTCACTGGGACATTGTGATCCCAGGCAGCGGCCATGAGGACTAGCATCTCGGTTTCGTTTTTTTGGGGGTAGATACCGCTTTAGAATCGTGAGGTCCAGAATCTTATTTTCTCTTCAGGAAAGGGCGACAGCTCAGGGCAGAGCGCCTGGTCTGCATGCAGAAGGGTCCTGGGTTCAATTCCCCGAACGCTATCTCCAGGTAGGGCTGGGAGAATCCCCCACCTGCAGCCCTGGAGAGCTGCTGCCAGTAGACAATACTGAGCTAGATGGGCTTGGTTAAAGGCAGCTTCTTAATGTTCCTTTAAAGATTTAGAAACGAGGGCAAAAACTTGCTTTTGGGGGGAAGGAGTCGTAGCTCAGTGGCAGAGCTCCTGCTGTGCACACAGAAGGTCTCAGGTTCAATCCCCAGAATTTCCAGGGATGGATGAGCCCCCAAGAAGCCAGAGCTACTGCCAGTCAGTGTAGACAATACTGAACTGGCCTGACTCCTGCATTCCCTCCTACAGCTTTTGCTTCGCAGGGGGAAATAAAAGCTATGCTCTCCCTGAATATTCATGGAGGTGGCAACTTAGATTAGCACCTTCACTTTTCTCTCTCTCTCTCACTCACTCACTTCTCTCCCCCACCCCCCAAAAACCCATCTGTTCTCAGCTCTTTTGCCCCACACAAAAATGGGACAGGAGATGCAAGATTATCTGTGCCCTGGGATGCAGCAGGGATGGCAAGGCCTGCAGAAAAATGGGGTGGGACAGCCCCGGGATGCAAGGGTGGGGAGGCCCTGAGCTGCACGGTGGGGGGTTGGCACCCAAGCTGGACCCTGCCAGAAACCTCCCAGAATCTGTGCCAAGCCCCTTCCCCCCACCCCACCCCACTCTCTCTGCCCAAGCCCCGTCCCATCATTCACTTGCAGATTGAAGGAGTCGAGGATGAGGGCCTCTCCCCAGACGTGCATGTTGGGCGGGTGGGGGGCACGCTGGATGTGGGAGTCAGCCCCCACACGCCAGCAGAGGTGGTCGACTGCCAGGACGGCTCGCTGGTGGACGCTCTGCGGACGCAGGTGCTGGTAATCTAGAAGGCAGAGGGAGAGAGAGAGAGAGAGAGAGAGAGAGAGGAGGAGGAAGGGAGGGAAATTGTCCACAAACTCTGCTGGGGAAATTCCCCAACTTTTTCTCTCCAAAGCTACAGGAAATTGCTGGTCTTTGCAGACCCCTTAAACAACAGCTCCCAAAGTGGGCGGTATCAGGGGTTTACTTGGGGGGCATGCGAAGAGGCAAGGGGGTGGCAGGGGGCAGGCTGCAGGTGTCAATGACCACCCAACTTTGAAAGCTGGCATCACTCAATCAGGTTTCTGATCTATTTGTTGCATTTATATCCCACCTTTTTTCTCCAAGGAGTTCAAGGTGCTGCGCATGGTCACCCCCCCATTTTAATCCCTCAGAACAACCCTGCGAGATAGGTCAGGCCAAAAGTGAATGACTCTCCCAAGGTCACACCCTGGGAGAGCTTCATGGCCAAGTGGGAGGATCCGAACCCGGGTCTCTCGCAGGTCCTAGACCAATGCTCCAAAAACTGCTCCACCCTGGCTCCCCATTAAAATAAATAGTTTTAATTTGTTTTGGAATCAATGCACAATTAATTGTGACTGTTCTGAATTTTACTGCATTATCATCTAAGGCTCCAGAGCAGCCGACAGATTTGTTGTTTTGAATGAAAAAGAAGCAAGTCCTTTCACGCAGATCAAAACCCTTAAAAGAATTGCCATTCAAAACGTCTGAGATTGGTTACAGTCACAGATGCATTGCAAAAGCAATAAATTAAAAACAGTCAAAACTTTTGAACAACTGTTTTAATGCTTTATATCTAAGCATGTCAGTTTTCTAAATTTATGGTATTATTTTTGAAAATAATATCTATCTATCTATCTATCTATCTATCTATCTATCTATCTATCTGATGGGACACGGATGGCGCTGTGGGTAAAAGCCTCAGCGCCTAGGGCTTGCCGATCGAAAGGTCGGCGGTTCGAATCCCCGCGGCGGGGTGCGCTCCCGTTGCTCGGTCTCAGCGCCTGCCAACCTAGCAGTTTGAAAGCACCCCGGGTGCAAGTAGATAAATAGGGACCGCTTACTGGCGGGAAGGTAAACGGCGTTTCCGTGTGCTGCACTGGCTCGCCAGATGCAGCTTTGTCACGCTGGCCACGTGACCCGGAAGTGTCTCCGGACAGCGCTGGCCCCCGGCCTCTTAAGTGAGATGGGCGCCCAACCCTAGAGTCTGGCAAGACTGGCCCGTATGGGCAGGGGTACCTTTACCTTTACCTCTATCTATCTATCTATCTATCTATCTATCTATCTATCATTGCAAAGGGACGATCCCAGTTTTGTTTTGTTTTTAAAAAGAGGCCAGTCCCCAGTGAATTGCAGGGGTTAGGCTACGATTCTAACTACTACTACTACTACTACTACTACTACTACTACTACTACTACTACGAGTACAGCCTAACCCCTGCAATAGTAGTAGTAGTAGTAGTTGTTTATTAAATTTACATAACACCCTATACACGCAGGTCTCAGGGTGGTTTGCAGGATTAAATCACAATACAAAAACGCAAAATACACGATCCTTACCTAGGGAGACGGAGTTCAGGCCCAAGGCGAATGGCGGGGTGTCCCCCAGCTGCACAGAGACACTGACATTGGAGACAGAGGCACTGAGGATGATGGTGGCCAGGATCTGCGGCATCCTAAATGGGGGAGAAACGGGTGTCGCTCTGCACTGGATCTGCAACCTCACCAGAGATGCCATAGTTGAGGAAGGGTGGTGTGATGGACCCAAGGCTCCTCTGGTGGCTCTGCTGCAGCAGGCCAGCTCCATCAGGCCTCCTCCTCTCCCCCCAACTGTCGCCTGGGGGCCGCCATCCCACCAGGCTGCCTCGGTGAGAAAGGCAGGAAGCACTCCATCAGCTCTGCTGAAATAGCAGGGGGTTGGGCTAGATGACCCTTGGGTCTCCCTTCCAACTCTGCAATTCTATGAAAGCCCAGCTCCTACAAGCACCCTCTGCCCCTGAACTGTGCCACCTTATCATTATAAAAAAACCTGCTGCCTGAGCTTGCTTCTTTCCTCTACCCTCCTTGGCCCTTTTCCTTCGTGTGTCATATATTTTATATCATAAGCCTGCAGGCAGGGAGTGCCTTGCTTTATGTGACTGAATGCAAACCACTCAGGGAGACTTTTCGGCTGAAGTGGGGGTGCAAATATCTGGAGTGCTGCCATGTGGATGGTGGAGCAAGCTTGTTTTCTGCTGCTCCGGAGGGGAGGACCGATGGATTAAAATGAGAAGAAAGGAGATTCCAACTACATCTTTGGAAGAACAGACGGTGAGAGCTGTTCGCCCGTGGAACGGACTCCCTCGGAAAGTGGTGGGCTCTCCTTCACTTTAAACAGAGGCCATCTGTCAGGGATTATTGGGCCGCAATTCCTGCATGGCAGTGGGTTGGGCTAGGTGACCCCCTGCTGCCCCTTCCAACACCACAAATCTATGCTCCAAATAAATAAATAAATCTGATTTTGTGAACTGCCTGCGGGTATAGGGTGGCATATACATTTCATAAATAATAATAATTGCAATAATAAATAATTAGCAGGGCTTCGGGCGCGGAGGGAGAGGGGGAAGAGACCGTGACCTCCTGTTGCTGTTCCTGGTGGGGGCCGGGGGCCCCTCCTCTTTCTGCGCCAGAGCCAGCATGCTCAGCCAGTGGGAGAACTCCTGGTGGCGGTAGTGGACAATGCAGGTGTTGAGCACCACGGCGACTGAGATGTCGATGGCCATGACCTACAGATGGGGGAGAGAGGAGGAGTGCCATTGGCAGCGCAGCGTTGCAGGGGGTTGGGCTAGATGACCTTTGGGGGTCCCATCCAACTACAGCAAGAGAAGCACTTGCCTGCAAGGTGGCTTTCAGCAGGCTGAGGCAGACAATCCGCTGGCGGCTCTGAGAGAGCAGGAGCCCATCTGCGGGAAGAGAAAAGAAAAGAAGAGGGGCTTTGTCGGGGTTGTGGGTGGCAGAGCCTCCTGTGATCGGATTTACGTTCCTTGTGAAAGAGCCCTCCTAGGCAGCTCACCTAGAGAGCGGGGGGCGCATTCCACTCCAGGGGGGGCAGGTGCAAAGGGGGGCAGGGCAAGGGATGACACATTTCACCCCTTCCTGAGGCTGGCTGGTCTCCTCCCTTGAGGAAACTCCAAAGTAGGGAGTACAAATGGCAGTGCAGACATTCAGTATATAAAAAAATGAATGAAAGCAAGGGCCAAGCTGGATCTACACAAATCAAAGAAGTGTTTCAGCTAAACGCGTTGCAAACATTGTATCAGAAATCAGGTGAGCAAAAACAGAACTCCACAGCGCCATCTGCTGTCACAGTGTTAGAATACTTAAACAACTCACATAGAGTCATACAATCAAACCTCATGTTGCGTCTGCTTCAGGTTGCGCTTTTTCGGGTTGTGGACTGCCGAAACCGGAAGTACCGGAATGGGTTACTTCCGGGTTTCAACAGTCGCGCATGTGCAGAAGCGCTAAATTGTGCTTTGCGCATGCGCAGAAGCTTGGAATCACAACCGGCACGTGCGGGTTGTGAACGCTGCGGGTTGTGAACGTGCATCCCACATGGATCAACCAGAGCGTCCACTGTACCTCCATTTATGTAACCCTCTAGTTACCGTATTTTTCGCCCTATAGGACGCACCGTCCCATAAGGCGCACCTAGTTTTTTGGAGGGAAAATAAAGGGAAAAAAATTATTTCCCCCCCAGGCGCGACCCCAGTCCCCAAACAGGCAGCTCTCTGCAAGCCGTGGGAGCCCAGGGCTGGCTCCCGCTGCTTGCGGAGAGGTCCGCAAAGCCTGGACGCGCTGAGCTCAGCGCGTGCAGGCTTCGGCATGCAGGCAACTCTCCGCAAGCAGGGGTAGCGCTCCGCTGCTTGCGGAGAGGTCCGCGAAGCCTGGAGAGCGAGAGGGGTCGGTGCGCACTGACCCCTCTCGCTCTCCAGGCTTCAGCGAAAGCCTGCATTCGCCCCATAGGACGCACACACATTTCCCCTTCATTTTTTGAGGGGAAAAAGTGCGTCCTATAGGGCGAAAAATACGGTACGTAAACCTTGGGATGCGCATGCAGCAAACCCAGAAGTTTTACCAGGGTTCGCCGTGTGCACATGCACAGAAGTGGTCCTCAGGTTATGGAAACATCAGGATCCGACCGGACCTCCGGAACGGATCCCGTCCGCAACCGGAGATACCACTGTACTGTAAAGCACTTTTTCTTTGCCAATGTAGCTGAGTAGCCAGTGAGCAGAGTGGCCTACGGAGAGAGGGTGTAGCTAAAGAGGAGGCGTGTCCTGAGGAGAGGGTGTGGCTAAGGAGAGGTGTGACCTAGGGGCGAGGGTGTGGCTTGGGAAGAGGGTGTGGCTGAGGAGGAGGCATAGCCCAGGAAGTGTCATGAGGGCCGAAGAAAGAGGCTCTAAGTGCACACCATGTGCCCTACTGTTCCTCTGCCCTCCTCTTACTACTTTCCTCCAAGCACTTGCCTTCCAGCGTGAGTTCGACGCTCATCTGGGGCAGGTCGCAGGTGGGCGTGAAGCTGCGGAGAGGGATCTGCTCCCCGTCACACTGGTACGCAAATTGCAGCAGCTTCAGGGTCCAGGTGAGATGCCTGCAATGGAGATGACAATGGAATGGAAGCTCCCTTCAATATACCAAGTGGGACTCTTTGCCCATCTAGCTCAGTGGTGCCTACTCTGACAGGCAGCAGTTCTGACATGACTCCAGGAAGGGGGGTCTCTCTCCCAGCCCCAAATGCAGAAGCCAGGATTGAGCCCAGGACCTTCTGAGCTAAGTTGAAATCAAGATTCCCCTCTTCATGGCTTTGAATTAAAGGTTTTGCATCCAGGAACAGGGGTTCCCTGAAACCCCCCACTCCCCGTTACCTCTTCTGGCTGTTCATAGAGAGCACTAGGCTGGTGTTCTGCAGCTCCACCTTCACCCGGCAGGGCACGTACTTCAGGCTAGCCAGGCTCAGCATCGAGGGGCGCAGCTCAACGGCCGTGGCGGGGTCTGGAAGGAGGGGAAAGAGCCATGCGTGAGAGGCTCATGGGCCTCTCGAACCCAAGACATTCGCTCGAGGGCACCCCACCTGAGGAACGGAGGAGAGACAGACCCCTCTCCCAGCTCTCTCCCTCTCTCTCTCGTGCACTTGCCAGTTTCAGGGTAGAGAACTACAGACCCTTGCACCCCGTGCCAAACCGCCTCCCCACCACAGCTGGTTCCTTCACACCAACCATTCATTCAGAAGCGACCCGCTGAAAACGAAAGCAGCAAACCAAGGGTTTGGGGTCAGGACACCAGGCGCCCTTTCCAATGGCGGGGCAAGAGAGTATACTTCACTCAACTAGGAGGAGCGGGGTGTTCGCCCCAGGTGAGCAGGTGAGTTGCAAATTGTGCCTGAGCTCTGGGAAGCCAAAGAATAGGAGGAGGAGGAAGGAGCCCACCCTCAGCCCTTTGAGGTCCCCCTCAAACACCCCTGGGAGCCCAGATTTCTCGACCTGCCGTATCTCCGCCTCCGACGCGCCGCAGAAGCTCGCTGTGGAAGAGTCCCTCGTGCAGCTCGGCATGGAAGCTCCAGACGCCCACCTCCAGGCCACAGAGCTGCCACTTCCTCAGGCGCAAGTCCAGGGAGACGGTGAGGGCCAGTGACAGCTCAGCCAGGCAGGCGTCGGCCTGCAGGGGAGAGGGAGAAGGAGGAATCCGCCATGGGGGAGATGCATGGACGATAGATCAATGTATTGACCTAAGCCGATTTGAAATCCGTAGCATGGTATTGGTTTCATAATTTTGGACCTGGCAATATATCGCAATTCATGATGTGTGTTGTTTAGACAAGTCAGCCTGGAAACTTGGAAAGCTGGTGTAAATTGCAGTCATACCTCGGGTTACAGATGCTTCAGCGTTTTTTCGGGTTACGGACCGCCAAAACCCGGAAGTACTGGAACAGGTTACTTCTGGGTTTCGGCGGTCGCACATGCGCAGAAGTGCTAACTCACGCTTTGTGCATGCGCAGAAGCGCCGAATCGCAGTCCGCGTGCATCCATCAGGGATGCAACAGGCACCCTCTCACTTTCAACTTCTGGGCATCTCTAGAAGACCCAGACCTATGCAGTTACTTCTAATTATGCTTTTAAAGAAAATCGCTTTCTTTTATATCTTGGTGCTGGACACTGCTGTGTCTTATCCTACAGACTGGCAGTCCGGAAACACTTTTACAAATAAATTGACAGAAGCAAGCTCCCAACCACCAGGTGTTTCGCTCACCTTCCCCCCCCCCACCTTACCTGTCGGCTGCTTTTCAGGACTTTGCTGTTCACCTGGGAGAAGGTTGCCTCGCAGGCCATGCTGGGGGAGGCAAAAGGGTGGGGGACAAGAGCAATCCAACTCTGAGTGATCAAAGAACAAAGAAAAACACTGCAGTGACCCCCACCCACAACTGAGAGATTTATTTTTTAAGAAATGGTACTGCCTTAAGAAGAGGCTGGCTGCTGGAGCAGGCCAGTGGCCTGTCTAGTCCTGTCCCCTCTTCTCACAATGGCTAGGAATATAGATAGACTGCCTCTGGACCTGTAGGTTCCATAAGAACCGAAGAAGAGCCTTCTGGATTAGGCCAGTGGCCCATGAGGTCCAGCTTCCTGTTCTCACTGGGGACAACCAGGTGCCCTTAATCCAAAACCCACAAGCAGGATCTGAGCACAACAGTGCTCTCCAGTTGTTCCCCACTGCTTGGTTTTTGGAGGTAAACTGTCCCTGGGCATGGAGGTTCTGCTGTACCAACAGACCTCAGTAAGAAGAGCTGGATCTGGAGACCCCAGGAAATGAACCCAGAACCTCTTGCATGTTAAGTCAGGTGCTCTGTCCTGAGCTGCGGACCCTTCCCGCAAGGCAGGGCTACAGGTAGCCAAACCACCCCCATAGACTCACCGTCTCCCGTCGCCATCCAGCAGGATCTGTGTCCTGGTCACCTGCACGTGCCACAGGGACTCGGAGGCCGCTGCATGCAGGACCATGACGTTGACCGCCTCCACATGGACAGAGCAGAGCTGGGGAGGGCGCAGAGGGGGGGGGTGTCTGTGAGGAGGCAGAGGTCCAGACCCACCCACCCAGGCTCCCTGCCCAGACCTGAGCACCTCTCACCTGGCTGAGGAGCCGCAGCAGTGAGGGCCCAAGGGAGAGCACCTTGCCTTGCTCAACGCCACCATCTGCTGGGGCCTCCGGGGATGGCAGCCTGGGCGCCTTCTGCAGGTCCACGCGGATGCGCACTTCTCCGAAGCAGAGAGCCAGGTAGCGCCTGAAGATGGAAGGGGTGTGTGAAAATGGGGTCAGGAGCAGGGAGGGGTGCAACTGGAGGTGCGCTCGCCTTCTCCCTGCCAACCCTCCCACTGAGAGACAGGATTTCAATGCAAGCAGAGCTAGCCCAGTTCAGTGTAAAGACTTAAAGAGGAATTTTTAAGGTGTTTAAAAAGCAGTTTGGGGATTCGTAGGAAACTGACTTCTCCTCCGACATTTGGGTTTGTTTAGCTCAGCACTGTCTGCACTGACTGGCAGCAATGGCTCTCCAAAGGGTCCTGCCCTGTCCCTCTTGGAGATGTCATCAGGGATTCAGCCTGGGGCCTTCTCCCAGCAAGCTGCAGGTCCTCCTCTAAGACTGGAAACAAGATTCTAGTCCTCGTGGTTCTCAAGGAAGGGCGGCTTTAAGCAGGGGGGCACAGGATGCTGCCTTACACTGAATCAGGCCATTGGTCCGTCTAGCTCTGTATTGTCTACACTGACTGGCAGAAGCAGCCAGTAGGAAAAGCAGCCAATGGGAGTTGTAGTTCAGCAGCGTCTGGAGGCCCACAGCCTCCTTTCTGATGTAGGATGGTGGCACAACCATCACCACCAAGCCCTGTTTCCCAGCCCTAACTGGAAATACTATGAGTCAGCAGACGTTATTCTAATTTTTTTTTATTAATATATTGCCTTTAAGCAGAAGATCCCACGGCAATGTGCAACATAAATAACATAATTTATGTTATGAATGTGTTCTGGGGCCAAGCAGAGGTTGTAACACCACCCTTCCTCCCCAAATTTGGCCCATAATCCACCAGGGTTCAATATCTGCCCGCTCTGCAGAGTTCCATGCCAGATGAGTGGACGCAGAGAGCATTCCCTGAAGGATTGACCAGTGGGGAAACTACAGGAGGCAGTGTGGTGTAGTGGTTGGAGTGTTGGACTAGGACCTGGGAGACCCGGATTCAAATCTCTCACTTGGCCACAGAGCTCGCTGTGTGTGACCTGGGGCTCTCCCTCTCAGCCTAACCTGTCTCACAGGGTTGTTGTGGGGATTCAAGGACTAGGACCCAGGAGAGACCAGGGTTCAAATCCTCACTGAGCCATCAAACCCACTGGTTGACCTTAAGCCCAGTTGCTTCCTCTCAGCCTAACCTACCTCACAGGGTTGTTGTGAGGGTGAAATGGGAAGGGCGAAGACAACATGCGCCACCTTGATATCGTTCGAGCAAAGGCGGAATATGAATGCATTCAATAAATACTCACGGGACATCATGGTTCAGGAGCTTGCTGGAGATCCAGACGCTGTCGATTTCCTAAAACGGCACAGCCAAGAGACACCCATGATGGCTGCATGTACCTCCCAGGCATGTGCCCTCTGCCCCACAGATTCAATGTGGCACACCCACGGCTATTCCCCCCCCCCCCGGGACAAGGTTCAAGGGGCAGCACCAGCTTCGTAGGGCTGAAGCAGGGGAAGAATTGCACAAAACTGCCTCTTGTGTGTGGTTTGCCTAATTATTATTATTATTATTATTATTTTAAAAATTGTATTTGTATCCCGCCCTCCCTGGCCAAGGCCGGGCTCAGAGCAGCTAACATCATAAAAACAATACAATAAGCATAAAAACAGACATCAATTAATTAAAATACATCTTAAAATTAATTCAGACAAGTTAAAATCTGGGCAGCTGGATCAGGGGGGAAGTGAGAGTGGTTAAATTGCCAGGACCAACTGTTTCCGCTGATCATACAAGGATCTGTGAGCAGGTTGGGGACCTCCTTCAGGCTTGTTTTATACAAAGGAAAGTAAGTCAAATGGGCAAGACTCGCCACAGGTGAGCAGGAAAGTTTGCAAGCCTCGCCGGACCAGGGTTGATGTAAAAGACACAAACCCACCCCCGGTACCTACCACTGTCTGTTGCTCCTCCTGGAACTTCAGGCTGAGGTTCTGAATCCAAAAGAACCCAAAAGAGCCCACCTTCAGCTCTGCCTGCAGCCGCCGGCGACACCAGTTGGTGACCAGGATGTACAGGAGCCACCTAAGGGAACGTCAGGATTCGAATCAGTGGCCGCCCATGCATGCAAAATGCAGTCTTCCCTACGGCACCTGTTTTCTGCGGTATAGCTCAGCAGTGGGGAAACTCTACCGGGGGAATCAAACGTGTGACTGTAAGCACATAAGAAGCAGGAAATCTCCCCTTCTGGGGTTTCCAGGAACTGGTATTCAGAAGCATCGCCACCTCCAACTTTGGAGGCAGAGCAGAGCCCTCTTCTCTTCCATGGATTTGTCTAATCCTCTTCCGAAGCCATCCAAGTTGGCAGCCCTCACTGGCTCCTGTGGCAGGGAGTTCCACAGTTTAACTTTGCCCTGAACAAAGAAGGGCTTTCTTTTATCTGCGCTGAACCTCCCAACAATCAGCAGAGGAAGGCAGTCAAGATGTCTGGAAGCCAAGATGTAGCAGACTCAGCCCGCCGACCACCAAATAATAAAGTCATGGATCCCACCACTGACTCCCCCCGCCCATTAAATATTGCACCTCACAGTACGCTATTGACACAAATGTCTTCCATTTACCACAGGCTATGTGTGAGGGAATTGTTGTTGTTGTTATTTATACCCACCCTTCCCAGTTTAAAAACCAGGCTCAGGGCAGCTAACAGCAAATATAAAACATTGATTAAAATGCGACTTAAAAACTGCATAAAACACAACATAAAATGCAGCATCAATATCAATTAAATTCAAAAATTCAGGGGTCATTTTGGGGAAAAACAAACCAACCCTCTGGGACTTGAAGTCTCAGGTGGGAGCTGACCCAACAAGAAAAGTTCCATTTGCAAAAATAAGAAGTTGGGTTAGGAGAGGCGTTCTTTCAGACAGAAGTTAACTTATGGCTTATGCTTCAGGCTGAAACACAACAGGCGCAGCTTCTCCTGAAGTTCAGTGACTCAAAATCAGTTATTACACTTCCCTTGGAAGAAGAGGTGGTAAGATGCAGGGCCGGATTTAGGTTTGATGAGGCCCTAAGCTACTGAAGGTAATGGGGCCCTTTATATGTCCAGCTGTCCTTTGACTGCGGAAATGAATAAAAGCCCCCCATCCAAACAATGACTATCATCAGTGCAGGTAAGAATTTTTTAAAATTTTCATTTTTATCATCTACAATACTGCTTAGTTTACTTTATAGTACAGTACATTATTGCTTTCATTTTATGGATCAATGGTCTCGTTAGATAGTAAAATTCACGTTAAAATTGCTGTTTTAGGGGTTGTTTTTAAAAGTCTGGAACAGATTAATCCGTTTTGCATTATTTTCTAAGGGAAAGCGCGCCCTGGTTTTGGAACGCTTTGGTTTTGGAACGGACTTCTGGAATGGATGAAGTTTGAGAACCAAGGGACCACTGGATATATATAGAAATGAGCAAACCAGTGATATTTTAGGGAGCAGGCTAGCAGGTAAGGCCCATTCCTTACATCATAGGAGCCTACACAACACAAAACACTGTTGCTGTATGTCGGTTTTGTCTTATTTGTTTTTTATCTTCTATTTTGGAAATGTACAACCAGGTTTTTTTTTATTTACATTTTTGGGGGCCCCCAAGAGAGTGGGGCCCTAAGCTATAGCTTGTTTAGCTTATACGTAAATCCGGCCCTGAGGAGATGTTCCTCTGAGCTTCTGCATACTCTCATTCCTTTACTTAGTGGTGACAGGTGTCAGTTACGGCGAAATATTTTGGACGCAGCTAAATCTGCCTTCGCTGCTTCATACTTTGGCTCCTGAGCGAGGAGCCCTTTCCCTCAGATGCCCTCTCTCTTAGCAATGCCCCTCCTGAAGCGTTTTATTTGGGATACCGGATCCCAGGGAATCCCCTCGGCCCCTGTGACTGGCTTGGGAGCCTCCTCTATCCAGAAGATCTCTCCCAAGAGGAAGAGTGGCATTTTTTAAATTTAAGTTTTAATATATTTTTAATCTTTTGTTGGAAGCCGCCCAGAGTAGCTGGGGTAACCCAGCCAGATGGGCGTGGTATGAAATATTATTATTATTATTATTATTATTATTATTATTATTATTATTATTCCCGCAGTGTGTGCCTCTCCTGCCTCAGCCCTCCATTTTCCTCCCCAGACCCTCAACCGGCTCTCAGAGCCAGTTCTCCCTCAGTCCAAGCCCTGACTGACTCTCTCCCTCAGAAAAAGCGCCTTTTATTCTCCCGCCAAAATGGCTGGCTCCTCCCCCTCCTCTCAGCAGCCAATCGTAGAGAGGCTCCGGCCCTCTGGTTGAATCCTGAGGGACTGCAGCGCCAGACTCGGGCTCTGCTGTCCGTCACATGCGCCTGGTGAGGAACAGTCGAAGGAGCTGGGGATGTCGAGCCTGGAAGAGGAGACTGAGAGGAGGCAGGAGAGCCATCTTCAAATATCTCAAAGCTTGTCAAATGGAAGAGCGAAGAAGCTCGTTTTTCCCCTGTTCCAGAGGGCAGGACATGAAGTGATGGCTTCAAATTGCAGGAAAGGAGATTGCTTGCTTGGATGGAAACAGATGAGCAGAGCCTACCGTCCAAAATGGGAAACGTGCCTTGGTTGCTCCACCCAATTTTGGCTTTTTTTGCAAGTGATTCCTGGAAGGTTGCATAGAACTGGATTTGGTTGCTTTCAGGGGACAGGCAGAACAGGTTTTTTTAAAAAAGAAAAAAGAAACCTGCAAATGTGTGCCTTCAAACACTATTGACCTCACTTCGCACAGTTCCTCACCCTGCTCTTCTGAATGCTTCCCAGTAGCATACATGGCTGAAGAGGATCTTAGGAGTGCTACGGTATATTATTTTTTGCTATAACAAATCCACCTCAATTCTCACCAAATGCCATCATTCACTGGCTTTCCACTCTAGCCTGAGATAGCTCGTTTGGTTTTAATGAACTGCATCGTTTTTTTAGATGCGTAAGACTGGTGAGATATATTTTTACGAACAACAGAAGGAAGGAAACAGCAAACAAAAAAATGTGAGGATTCCACTCCAAAATTCCGCACGGCAGGTAGAATTCTGCAAGCTGAATTAAACTCCAGCATTTAAACCTATTGGTTTATTTTGCACAGAATTTGATTCCGTTTCCTTTCACGGTAGGGAGGTTTTTCCTCCTTCTTCCCCACTCCCATCTCAATTCCATCTCTCAGTAGCCAATAAGGACTAGAAACTTTAATTCTGCGCCCAACGGTTCTAAGTTCTGCACTGGTGCAGCGTGACTACCGGAGCAAAATATCTATGCTGCAACCGCTAAGCCCCTCGTCATTCCCCTCACCTCCCCATCGTGTCTGTTCCATGTAGGGGGTTGGACTAGATGACCCTCGGGGTCCCTTCCACCTCTACAATTCCATGAAATCTAGAGTGCTCATTTTTTTCAGAATGTCGAAACCAGACTATTGATCCATCCAGTTCAGTATTCCTTACACTGACTGGCAGCAGCTCTCCAAAGTTTCAGGCAGGGGATATTCCCAGCTCTGCTTGAAGATGCCACTGGGGATTGAGCCTGGGACCTTCTGCATGCAAAGCAGATGTCCCCCCTACCACCTCTTCCCTAAAAATGAATTAAAACGCTAGTCCTCATGATGTTAATAATTAGCTGGCTTAAATAGGAACATGGGAAGCTACCTTGCACAGAGTAAGACCACTGCTCTGTCTAGCTCAGTGTTCTCGACACTGACCAGCAGTGTCTTCCAGGGTTTCAGGCAGAGGAAACCTGCAACCCTATCTGAAGAAATCGGGGACTGGACTTAGGACCTTCTGCCTGCAAAGTAGGGGCTCTGCCACTGAGCTACGCCTCTTCGCCTAGAGAAAGTAAAGCAAGGCTGCAGTCCTCATGGCTATTAAATTCAGGATCAGGGACACAAGTCCGTGCTTTATATCACGGCCTTTGCTGTCCCCACAATCATCCAAAATGCTCACAGCCAAACACAGAGCGACTCGCGACGGAACAGGAAGATTTTGCTCCCCCCTAAAAGGATTGCACTTGACCAACCTGTCTCCTTTTGAAACTGATTGTATCACTCCATAGCAATCGCTGAGGATGCGCCATAAATAACCCTGATCCGCCACCATGGCTGAAAGCAAGACTCGCACCCGGGACCCAGACAAGGCCTACAGGATCGGAAGTGCGAGGAGCCCAAAGGGGCACCCGCAGTCCTTTAAGGGTGCTATAGTTCCCAAACTGAACCCCGACAAAAGGGGTCTCCCCGCCCTTTGCAACCAACATCTCCTAGTGAACACTCGAGACACCGTTATTTACGTTCTAAGTCAGCCTTTGGATACCTGGAGCCTGGCAGATGTTTTCGACTACAACTCCCATCAGCCCCCAGCCGGCACGACCCAGGGGGACAAGGCTCTTCCTATCTGTGACCAGGCCCCAAAGGGTGCAGGCAGATACAAACGTGAGCTGCTGTTGCTTACTGGCAAAGGAAAAGCACCCTGCACGAGCTCAGGGGCACTCCTGTCATCAGGAGTATTATTAATTGCAATCAGTATTAATGCATTTCTGTCCCGACCTTTCCCCTTTCAAGGTGGCATGCATGTCCCCGCCCTCATTTAATCCCCACAACAGCCCTGTGAGGTTCATTAAGCTGCGAGGCACTCTAACCACTACACCACACTGCCTCTCGCGAGCACCTTGTAACGTCGTCTCACACCCCCCCCCAGGCTGTGTGGGGCAAAATGAGCAAAAGTGGTGGGGTGGCATATTTGGATGATGTGGTGTAGTGGTTAGAGCAGGCAGCCCCAAACTCGCCCCCCAGATGTTTTGGGACTACAACTCCCACCATCCCTAGCTAACAGGACCCATAGGGATGATGGGAACTGTAGTATTTAAGCGATAAGGCGGAAAGTGGTGGGAAGTAGGAGGGAGGAGAGGTGGGGAAATATTGATAAAAAGGTGTAGTTATAGGTATATCAGTACTCAAATCTGAATTGTTAAATTGTGTTATTAGTGTTATTGTGGTTTTTGTTTTATGTGTTTTTTGTGGTCGCTGTTTGTATTGAAAAAACGATTCAATAAATTTTTAAAAAATACACAAAAAACTGCAGTCCCAAAACATCTGGAGGGCCGTGTTTGGGGGTGCCTGGGTTCGAGTCTCAGACTGGGACCTGGGAGAGGCCAGGGTTCAAATCCCCCCCCCCTCGGCCATGTAGCTTGCTGGGTGTGACCCTGGGGGCACTACCTCTCAGCCTAGCCTACCTCGCCGGGTTGTGGTCGAAATTAAGCGAGGAGAACCATGTACACGATCTTGAGTTCAAAAGAAGGTGGGACAGAAATGCAGCAAGACCCTGGAATCGGGGGAACAGAACAAACCCCCGAAAGAGGAGCAAAGCTCCGCAGTGTTGTGGGCACCGGTTGGGAGCAATGCCAACAAGGGGGCAAAGAAGGAAGGACAGTGTCAGCAGTGGGCATCTGGGTGGGCAGCAGTCCAGGGACAGGAGACCCCAGGGGCTCAGATTTGGGGGGGTGAAGGGGTTGAAGACTGGGCCGGTGGTGTCATAAGACGGCAAAGTGGGACAGGCAATGCCAGGCAAGGGGTGAATGAGAGGCTAGCACAGATGCAGACAAAACAAACAGCACAGCCACTGGCAGCTTTGCCAGCCGTGATGCCATGCAGAGTGGGTGTAAGGCAGCCCCGACTTGTGGAGGTGCCCACACCTAACAGGGCGTTTGGGGAGCCTGTGGGTGGTATTTTGGGTGAGGGGGAAGAAGAGGCGCTTTGAACCCTGGCCTCTTCTCTCCAACGCTACACCATGGAAGTCAGACGCGCCACCCCACTGCAAAAGGACTTCCCCAATTCCGCCCCTCGCCCTTGGACAGCCAGTGTGGTGTAGTGGTTAGAGCAAGCCCAGAACTTAAGGAAGGAGCTTTCAGAGACCGGAGCTGGCAACGCTACTGTACCTGGAATCTGAGCAGTGCCAGGCTGACGAAAGGTGGCACGGCAGATAAAAGTGCCATGGCAGATAAAAGTGGCAACGTTTACCCAGGGTGGGGGACCAGTTGGCATGAGGGAAGGAGGGAGGGTGGGCGGCACACAGAATTATTTGGGAGAGGGAGGGGGCTAATGAAACTGGCAGTGCCCCCTGGCATCCAGAGTCGGCAGAGTGGCTGGGGGGGGGGCGGAGGATTAGGCCAGGGTAGCAGTGCCAGCCCAACTGCAGAGAGGTGAACAGCAGGGGGTGTCCAGTTTTCGGGGCTGGGGGGAGCAGGGAAGGGAGGTTGGCAGTGCCACCTGGTCATGGCAAACTGGGGGTGGCAGAGGAGGGTCTCGGGCCTTAATGGGGACGGGGAAGGCGCCCCCTAAACCAATGCCCCCTGGAAAAAAAGAGTGCTGCAATCTCCCTTACCTCCCCAGGCAGAAGCCGCCCAGTAGCACCAGCAGGACCAGTAGCAAGGCGCCCAGCACCGGGCCCGCCATCGGGGGCGCCTGGGCAGCTCCTTCCAACCGCCCGTCGCCGGCAGCGCCTGGGGAAGGGCCGGCGGGAGCGCGCGGGCAGAGAGGGCGGGGGAGGCGGAGGCGCGGGCGCGGCCCCGTGCGCTGCAGCCATAGGCCGCGGGCCGGGGGAGGGGCGGGACTAAGGCCTCTCCGGGGAAGCCCCGCCCCTACCTGCCTGCCGGCGCGCCAGCCTCCGGGTGCGCACAGAGCGTTTCGGCACAGGGCGGCTGCCGGCGCCGGAGGGAGCTGCTGGGCAGGGCGGAGGCCGGGTTCAAAGAAGGGGGGGCCCTGAAGAAGGCCCCCAGGAGGGTTGCTGAGCCAGCCCCCTCCTCTGCCTTCCCAACCCGCCTCTCCCTCTCCGGCGGGCAGAGGCGGCAGGGAGTGGAGAAAAGCTCTGTTGCGCCCAGCAAGGCGCAGCACTTGGCAGATGCAACAGCGGGTTAGTGGCCCTCGCGTCTGCCTCCAGCTCCTCCTGGAGCATCCTGGGAAATGTAGTCCCTGGCCTCGGCCTGCCCAACTGATGATGATGATGATGATGATGATGATGATTATTATTATTATTATTTTCACCCCGCCCATCTGGCTGAGTTTCCCAATCAGATGTTAAAAACAATACAGCATTAAATATTAAAAAACTTCCCTAAACAGGGCTGAAAAATCCCTTTGCAATCGAGGAATGAGCAGAGGCTTTGTACTGAAGTGCCTGCTCAGCCAACAGCATTCCAGGGTTTGTTTCGTTCTGTAGGAATGCCGCGCTCTCTGCAGGATGTCTTTGCCCTGCCGTTGTCACCCAACTGTATCCAGCCATGCAATTGTCAGCTGTCACCAATAAGCCTGTGGGTTGGGGCTGCTGGAAGTTGTAGTCCCAAACATCTGGAGGGTGCCCAGTGGGCGAAAAGTGGCTTATGTAAATAGAGACAGTGCATTTAGTTTTTGCACCACTGTGTGTACTGTATTTTATTTCGCTCCTGGATTGCAGGGGGTCCCTTCCAACTTTCAATTCTATTATAAAATGCTCCTTTTTTAGATGGATCAAATATGAAACTTAAAAAGAAATTCAAGGTGCTTGAAAATATTTAAGTGTTTAAATATGAAAAGTTTTAGCCCTACACTGGAAAATAAGCATGTTATTGCAATGAGTAAAAAAAAGTCTGTGAGGGATGCAGTGTGCCATTGTCTGCTCTACAACTCTCTCTCCCCCCCCCCCCCCGAATAAAATGCATTGCAATCTCCTTAAGGATCGCTTTTAGGGAGGGCTAGGAGTGGAGAAGGCAGGATTTCTCCTCCCTGTATCCCCATCTCCAAGACCAGCACTGTGTTCCATGTAACACCCATTCCACATTTCGGAACTCAACCTTTTAGTGCGGAATCACCTGCCCTTCGGAACTCCCTGCCTCTTGATATTAGGCAGGTGCCTTCACTGCAAACTTTTGCTGCCTGCTAAAAACATGTTTAGAAAGCTAATGTGAGTTTCAATCTGTTTTTAGTCTATTGTTGTTTTAACTTTGAAAAAGTCCTCTATTGTTAATTTAGGTTTTTTATATTTTTATTGCTTTATCATTTCTGTAAACCGCTTTTTTATTTTTACGATCAAGCAGTATATAAATTTTATGAAACAAATGAACACCAAATATGTATGCCACCCTAAGACAAGATCCAACCATTCTCTTTATAGGCAGGGGAAGAAAAGGCCCTGTTGGTGTAGGGCAATGTGTGGCAAGCATGCAGTCCTCCAGATGTTGCCAACCCCATCATCTCTGTCTATTGGCCACACTTGCTGTGGCTGAAGGGAGCTGTATTTCAGCAATATCTGGAGAGCCAAAGGTTCCCCACAGCTGGTCTTGGAGGAAAGCTGCCTCCAGAAGCCACCTCAACTGAGTTCTGAAGTCACACGAGAATGGAGCAGATACTTGCAAGGGAGGGAGAGATTCTATTTATTGGTTCAAACGCAGGACGTCACAAAGCATGGACTGGATGGAATGTATTCATAAAAATCAAACATTAACCCGGTTTCCCCAAGCAGGTGACCTCTGGAAGTTTCTGACTGCAATTCCCATTCGCTCCAGCCACCACTGGCATAGCCAGAGATCGCTACGTGTCAGAAAAAAATGACAAGGAAGAGTTTTATTTCACAAGTCAATATTTCTCACCAGGGAATGAGGAAGGGCCTTGGGCAAGCACAAGTGTGTCAGCTAAGCATGCAGAAGGTCCCAGGTTCAAACCCAGGCAGCGTCTCCAGGTAGCAGTGGTCTAATCAGTTTATGCCCAACTCATGTCAGTTTATCCTATATGCAAAAAAGGGCTCCTATTTTAAGGTGATGGTTTTGACCCTTAAAGCCCTATGCGGCCTAGGACCCACGTACTTACGGGACCGCCTCTCCTGGTATGCCCCACGGAGGACCTTAAGGTCCACAAATGACAACATTTTGGAGGTCCCATGTCGCAAGATGGTTAGATTGGTCTCAACTAGGGCCAGGGCCTTTTCAGTACTGGCCCCGACTTGGTGGAACGCTCTGTCCCAAGAGACTAGGGCCCTGCAGGACTTGACATCTTTCCGCAGGGCCTGCAAGACAGAGCTGTTCCACCTGGCCTTTGGTTTGGACTCAGTCTGACCCTTATGTTGCTCTCCCCTTATGGTCTTGATCTATCAGCTACTTCAAAAAGAGGCTGCATTTTAAATTGCATTTTAACCTGTATTTTAAATTGGTTTCCCCCCCCCCTTATGTTTTTACTGTGATTTTATTGGTGTTAGCTGCCCTGAGCCCAGCTCTGGCTGGGGAGGGCGGGGTATAAATAAAATTCATTATTATTTACATGCATGTGTTTTTTGTACCAAAAAACACCTTTATAAATCTACCTCTGTGTGTTTTAGCTTGGGAATCTTTTGATAAAGCGCAGTATATAAATCTAATAAATAAATAAAAATGAGCACATGCATTCCCTTGCAGACCGTGCTGCTCCCAGCCCTGTAAACAAACCCACAAGTTACTAGCCTGAAAACACTTTTTTCCAAGGTTGATGGAAGCAAATTGGTAATCCTCCTCCAGAAAACCCGCTTGCTCCCCTGGATGCAATTCCTCCTTTGCCTACGGCTACATGGAAGAGTTGTGGGCATACAGGACTTGATGGGGAGTGGGAAGAGGGTCCTGAAATGATGGGTCAGCTGAAGCAGTGCACCAAAATTAGGAGGGAGGGGAGGAGTAGAGTAGAGGGACAAAGCCAGCTCTTACATGGTAACATGCATTTGGCCTCTTCCTCTCAGTGCGGAGAAATACAGAAGAGACCTTTAGTGTGTGCATGTGATATTGGCTACCATTGACCAGCCAAGAGCTGCGAGCTCAGTGTAGGTGGGCTTGCACACGATAACTTTTTTTTAGAAACATTAAGCTGTCCTGGGGAACTTCCATGTAGCTGAACACCAATGGCTTCCTTTCAATGCCTTTCTTTGAGAACTGATGAGAGAAACAGAAGATACTATTAATTGTGAGATGGTAGAAGGGAACACCCAGTAACAGACATTTTAGAAATCTCACTGCTGACTCACAGTAAGATTTCTGTTCTTACCGTGAGCATAAGATAGGGAAGGGAGAAAAACCACAAAGTACTCATTGCACCTGCTTGAATAACCTGCATTTATTTATGGCTGACTCCCAGGCACACGGGTGCTTGAATATCAGCAATAGGTGTGCAGGGAAGGAGGGATGGGGGAACACTGTTGTGCGGTTGCAGATGGCGGCCCACGGAGTGGCAGAGAAACTTTGTCCTGGTATTCCCACAACAGGACAGCGTCTTAGCACCACCGCAACACCTGCAGCCTCAACCGCCTAAGGATCAACCTGGGGCTTGCTGGCCCTGAACACCAGACCGTTGGCAGAGGAGGAGGGAGAAACCTCGATGTTGTCATAGCTCAGAGTGGTAGATTTCTGCCTTCAGGAACTCGGACGGCTTCATGAAAATCCCTTCCATCGCCTTCCAGTAGCTGTCCTGGCTGGAGTAGGACATGCCGTGGACCTCTCTCTGGCCATGAATAGGCCGCCCGTACTGTTCGCCAGTCACGGAGAGCAGCACGTCTGTGGAGGAGTGCTTGAAGCGCACCTCACTGTCCCGGTCCCAGTAGCTGCCCCCGCACAGGACAGTCCAGTCGTCCAAGAAGTCCCCCTCGCCATCCTCCCCAAAGGCGCTGACCTCCTGGAACAGACAAGGCAGAAAACAAGGCCATGTTAACAGATGCACACACTCTTCAAAGGAGAACAGCCTCCCTTTGGAAGGTGGTGGACTCTCCTTCCTTGGAGGTTTTTAAGCGAAGGTTGGATGGTCACCGGTCAGGGAGTCCTTAGTTGCAATTCCTGCACTGCCAGGGGCTGGACTAGATCAGGGATCAGCAAACTTTTTCAGCAGGGGGCGGTCCACTGTCCCTCAGACCTTGTAGGGGGCCGGACTATATTTTTTTTGGGGGGGGGGGGAATGAACAAATTCCTGTGCTCCACAAATAAGCCAGAGTTGCATTTTAAATAAAAGGACACATTCTACTCATGTAAAAACACGCTGATTCCTGGACTATCCACAGGCTGGATTTAGAAGGCAATTGGGCCGGCTCCGGCTCCCGGGCCTTAGTTTGCCTACCCATGGACTAGATGACTGTTGGGTTCCCTTCCACCTCTGCTGTTCTATGAAACACTCATCAATGGCAAGAGCTACTGTAAAGCGAGTGACAGAGAACCTTTGCCACTAGCTGGAGCAGCTGGTGCCCTCCAAAACACATGGTGGGGGTGGGATACCAGGGTGGCAAAGAGCGGGCTAGAATTTGTAGAGCTCTAGCGCCGCAACCCCAGAGTTGGCCACAACTGGACCTAATGGTCAGGGGGGCCTTTACCTTTACCGTAAAGGGTGCCGGCCAAGACTTTCCAATGACTCTGTTGTCATGTGAGAGAAGAAGCAAGTGGTTACGCCGTCCAGCACAGGGCTGGCAGCACAATGTGAAAGGGGTGTGGAGACCGCCCCATTGTAGGTGTGCAATGGCCAAGACTCTCATTTCTGTTTCTGATATCAAGCATTCAAATTTCTTGGGGGTGGGGCATGAAAAACAAAAACAAAATAGAAACCTGGGGTTGAAAAGAGCTGGAGATCACTGGAAGAGCCCCTGTTTTGCATGCAGAAGGTCCCTGGTTCAATGCCCAATGGCATCTTCTGGTAAGACTGGGAGATACTTCCTGTTCAGAGTTGGAGTTAACTCTTTATTACCAAAAAAATGATCTTCACACTCAGCACAGCAGCTCCTCCTCAGCAGGTCTTACTCCATGAACCAGTTGCCGAGACTGAAAGTTGTACCCCCAGCACAACAGCCCACTGCACCTGGGTGAAGCCCTGTTCATGCTGCTTCTGGTTCTGGGAGACAGCTGGGAGAGGAGCTTGTCGCAGCAGGAGGAAGAGACCCCTGGGCTTCTTCACCAGCTAGATTCATCTCTACCTCTTGACCTCTCTCCTCCTCCCACTCACCAGCTTCCGCTTCCGATATTGGACTCCTCTCCGTCACAGACTCTCCCAGCTCACTAAGCCCTGTTACTTCTTCAGCTTCCGGCACCTCCCCCCCCCAGTCCACTCCCTCTGATCACTCATCATTGTCCCAGCACCAGTCCCTGGGGTTTCGGAGTCTTCTTCCCTTGTTCCCCAGCTCCCACTGTTCCTCTGTGTCCATGACACCACCCTCCACCTGGCAGTACAGGTGGCAAGTTGAGCCTTCCTCCTGCGCCACCTCCAGTCCACCAGCCTCACCTGGTTGCCCGAGAGGGGGGATGTGAAGTGGTGGCTGTGCAGGTTGCGTCCGGTGTTGATGTGGGTCAGCCTGATGGACTGCCCGCACTGCACAGGGGTGCCTCTTTCACACACCGTGTCTGTCTTGCCCCGGACCCGCCAGTAGCTGTTGCTGTCATCGACCGTCGTGACCCCCGTCACCGACTGCTGCCCGCTGCCTGTGGGGAGAAAGAAACCCACAAGTTAGCATCACCCTCCCCTTCTTCCCCTGAGAGCCAGTGTGGTGTAGTGGTTAAGAGTGGCAGTCTCGTAATCTGGGGAACCGGGTTCGAGTCTCCGCTCCTCCACATGCAGCTGCTGGGTGACCTTGGGCCAGTCACACTTCTCTGAAGTCTCTCAGCCCCACTCACCTCACAGAGTGTTTGTTGTGGGGGAGGAAGGGAAAGGAGAATGTTAGCCGCTTTGAGACTCCTTAAAGGGAGTGAAAGGCGGGATATCAAATCCAAACTCTTCTTCTTCTTCTTCTTCTTCCAGGCATGACGCCTGCAAGTTTATCTGAAATGTTCTTTGTCCGTGTGCTTCTATGATATATAGGGAGGGGTCTATAGTTCTGCATAGATATTGAAAAAAGAGCAAGGCCTCTTCCTTTTTTCTTAATTCACTGTCACAGGAAATATAATGAAAAGAAACATAATTTCAATACCCTAAATATGACAGAAATAGTACCTTGGGTTAAGAACTTTGCTTGACTTTCTTTGAAAAGCTGGTATCATTGAATCAAGTTCATCCATTTTGCTGAATTAAACTGAATAGTTCCTATATACAGTGGTACCTCGGGTTAAGTACTTAATTCGTTCCGGAGGTCTGTTCTTAACCTGAAGTGCCTCTTTAGCTAATGGGGCCTCTTGCCGCTGCGCGATTTCTGTTCTCATCCTGAAGCACCAAGTTCTTAACCTGAAGCACTATTTCTAGGTTAGCAGTCTGTAACCTGAAGAGTATGTAACCTGAGGTATCACTGTATATACCATTATATATCAACTTCCTGTGTATTTTCTGTGTTTGTTTTGGTTTTTGCAAGCTCCTTGAGACCCAGTTCGGAGAGGGGGGAGAAATGTGGGATATAAATAAACCTAACAACAGTTTCTGTTGTTATTTGTTCACTTGTTTTGTATAACAGGTCACTAGAAATATTTTGCCCAACCCAGAACTCGAACCCACGACCTGAGATTAAGAGCATGGACAGAGTGCCGCCCTCCTCGCCCCTGTTCCCATGGGGGCGGGGCTTCAGGCAGCCAATCGGCAAGCGCCCCCCCCCCGCGAACTTGAAGGGTCTCGAAGGCGGCGGCCTCACCGGAGCCGTATCGGACGTCGTGCGAGTGGAGGCGGACTCCGTGCCGGGGGTTGAGCAGCTTCACCACGGAGCCGCACGTCACCAGCCCCGAAGGGGAACCATCGCCGCCGCCCTCCGCTGCCGCCGCCACGACGCCCAAAAGCAGCGCCGCCCACAAGCGGCCCCGCGCAGCCCTCATCGCCCGCCGCCTTCCTCGTCCCTGAGGTAAACCGGAAGCTCCGCTCAGAGGCTCCGCCATCCGAGAGGGAGGGAGGGAGGGAGCGGCGCCAGGTGCTACTTCCGGTTCCGACGTGAGCGAGGTGGGAGGAGGACTCTCCCTGGAACCATAGAGACAGGCAGCTGGGCGGAAGTTCCAGGAAAGAGGGGCGCATGGCTGACCATAGAGTAATGCTTGTACAGTAAAATGAAGGGAAAGAGGAGCGAGATAGATAGAGCACCCCTGATCTCACTGGTTCAAGGGCTGGTGGGAGGGGAACTTCCAGGTGTTTGAATAAGGATAAGAATAATAAATTTATTATTTATACCCCACCCATCTGGCTGAGTTTCCCCAGCCACTCTGGGCGGCTCCCAATCAAATGTTAAAAACAGTACAGCGTTAAATATTTAAAACTTCTAATTTCTCCCGGTCGATTTCTTACCAGCATGGCCAAACTTGACCCTCCAGCTGTTTTTTGGGACTACAACTCCCATGATCCCTAGTTAACAGGACCAGTGGTCAGGGATGATGGGAATTGTAGTCCCAAAGTAACTGGAGGGCCAAGTTTCGCCAAGGGCAACTTAAAAGCGAGTTGCGATCAATATTTAAAGAAACACGTGTTTGTAAAGCAGGAGGAAAACACAGGAAGATTTTCTAAAAGGCAGCCCCAATCCCCCTTGGGGGGGAGAAAAGGCAGGGCCGAAGCATCCCGCCCAACTCAAGGAGGCCCCGGGTGTAACTAAGAGCCGAAGGCCTGGCGGAAGATCATAGGGAAGCTTTTAATGTTGGACTTTTTAATTTTTTTTATTATTTTGCCGGAAGCCACTCAGAGTAATGGGCGGGATATAAATAACAATTGCTGTCGTCGTCGTCGTCACCATCCGCATACGGGTATTTGGAAGGATGCCGGAAATGGGCCGGGAGAACCGGAAGTCCCCTTCTGAGGCCGCTCTGCCCCGACGCCTCCTCTGCTCCCTTCCCTCCCCGCCCCCAGTCTCGCCGCTGCGGCTGACGGAGCGAGGCCTCCATTTTGCCTGCGAGAGGCCGGCGCCGTCGCTCGGCTGGGTGGGCGGCCCCCGACCGAGGAGGTGAGGCTGCCTGGCTGGAGGGCGGCGGGGACGAGGAGGCCTGAGGCCTTGCGGTGCCCAGGAGGCCGGGCTCCTTCCCCCCCTGGGGAGCCGGCGGAAGGGGGGGTGTCGGGCTTCGCCTCCGAGGCCTCGCGGCGCCTTCAGGGCTCCTCCGGGCCCAGGCGGGGAAAGGGGAAAGCGGGTGCAGGGGGGAGGGCGCCTGGTCTCATGCCGTCCAATTTGGGGAAGGGGGAATTAGGCAGGGACCGAGGAAAGGGGCGGCGGGGGAAGGGAAAGGAAGGGAGGAAAAGGACGGGGGGGGGAGAGAAGGTCTTAATTGTTAGGGAGGCTCGTGGGGGTAATAATAATAATAATTTATTACTTGTACCCCGCCCATTTGGCTGGGCTTCCCCAGCCCCTTCAACAAAATATTAAAATACCAAGGGATAATAATATTTTTTTTGTTATTTATACCCCCCCTCCCATCTGGCTGAGTTTCCCCAGCCACTCTGGTCGGCTTCCAATCAAGTGTTAAAAACAATACAGCATCAGACATTAAAAACTTCCCTAAACAGGGCTGCCTTCAGATGTCTTTTAAAGAGAAGATAGCTGCTTATTTCCTTCACATCTGAAGGGAGGGCGTTTCTCGCAATGAGGGAACTGCCAGAAGGCCCTCGGAGCTGGATCTCAGTGTCCGGGCAGAACGATGGGGGTGGAGACGCTCCTTCAGGTCTACAGGACCGAGGTTGCAGTTTCCTTGCTGCTGTTGTCTGTAATCGTCATTGGAGGGGAGGGGTGGGATTCGCTTGTTACTGGTGATCCTCCTATTAATCATGGTGATCGGGGGCGGGGGGCGGGTTGGACTTGCCTTTCTGCTCCCATTAATGATCATGATGGTGTTTGGGGTGTGCGCGGGGGCTTGGACTCCGCTTAGTATTGTCAGCGTGGAGCCAAACGGGGGGGGGGCGGGGGCGGGTGGAAGTGCTGCTTGTAATATTTCTGCCCACCTCTCCAAACCTGCTGGCTACCGGGAGTTTGAGTGCAAGAACATCTGGAGGACCACAGGTGTTTTCACCCCCTTGTTTACCGAAACCATTGTAATGAAATCCGCGTTTACGTTGTGGTTTTTAATGGCTTTTGATCTTTCCGTAAGTCACTTAGAGACCTTTTTGGTGTTCTGTTGCTGATACTGGATAAATAACATTTGGTGTGGGGTTTATTACAAGAGAAATAAACTGCTCCCTTTCCCTTATGGGGTATTCTGGAGCCCGTATACAGTCCTTGAGGGTTCCCTATCAGTAGGGGGAAATAACAGAGGCCAACCAGAATGTACTGTATTTGAGAAGCAAAGCGGCTAGTAAGCCTGGTCTTTATTCGAGGAACTGTTGCAACAGGGTCCCCACAAGCAGGAGGGAGGAGAGCCTTGAACAATGGTGTTCAAGCCCTTATATAGACTTTTCAGATTGCCCACCCTATAGCCAAAAGACCACCACCCTAAAACATCATAAATACATCACAGAAGGAGGCGGTCTATAGCAGAAATCCTGTCTGCCAGGATACATGATAATGGTCACTGATTGCATTACCTGGGCAGTCTGGCCATTCTTTTGTTATGGTTAATACTTTATCATTCCCAAATCCAGGCCACAGGCTCACCCTATTCATACCCAAATGCATCCTTAAGACAAGATTTGCAAGCAAAAATACAATAGGAAGACTTTCCCCATTTGCTTCCCTTAACTGCAGAGGAATATTTGAGGTCATACTATTTCAGACATTTGATTTATATAATTATGTGTTTGCCTTATAAGCTTATGAACATTTTATATTTTAGACTTTAGAATTCTTATAACAGGTTGAAAATTGCTTTTTTAAAAAAAGCATTTATCCTCCTTCTTAGTGGCTAAAAAAACAACCAGGCATCCAACCAAGAATCTTGTGCTATCTGAAAGGCATAGACTGCAGCATACCCTCTAGTCCAGTGTTTCCCAACCTTGGGCCTCCAGCTGTTTTTGAACTACAATTCCCATCATCCCTGACCACTGGTCTTGCTAGCTGGGGATGATGGGAGCTGTAGTCCAAAAACAGCTGGAGGCCCAAGGTTGGGAAAGTCCATGAAAATATCCTGATGTAATAAGTGCACTTGTTTTTTAAGCTGACACAGATTCTTCTGCTCAGGGATCCCCCTGAAGAATCCTCCCGCATTACTGTCTCAGGCACTTGATCCTTGTTTTCCTTGCCTTCTCCCCACCTCCCAAATTGCTCTCTGTAGCCAGGGTGGAATTCCCCCTTCTGTTCAGAAGCATCAGCCATTAAGGAAAAAGAGGCCCTTTGGTGCCTCCTCTGGGGAGTGGGGAGGGCAGCAGGTAGGATCATGGTTCCCCATATTTGTACTACGCCACATCTCCGCCACTGTGCTCCTCGAAGCTGCTTATATTATCATTTTTAACCCCCTGTTCCTAGGGCCAGTCCTGTTGTTTTTGGAGGAAAAGTCTAAAAGGTCGGTGCTATTGACAATGGGTGCTTTTGTGCAGGAATCCTGCTTGTGGATTTGCCATTGGGGCATCCGGTTGGCCACTTGGAGAACAGGCTGCTAGATGGGCCCTTGGCTTGATTCAGCAGGGCTCTTACAGAGGACAAGGCTATTAATGGCTACTAGAGACAGTGTTGATACTTCTGAATTCCAGTTGCCGGAAGCCACAGGAGGGGAGAGTGCTGCTGCACTCAGGTCTTGCCTGCGGACATCTGGCTATCCACTGTGAGAACAGGAGGCTGGACCGGTCACTGTCTTAATCCTGCCAGGCTCTTCTTATGCTCTAGTCCAGTGATTGCAAACTCAGCCCTCCAGCTGTTTTGGAGACTACAATTCCCATCATCCCTGAGCACTGGTCCTGTTACCTAGGGATGATGGGAGTTGTAGTCAAAAAAACAGCTGGAGGGCTGAGTTTGGCTATCACTGCTCTTGTCTTATGGAGCTCCTGGTTCTGTTTCCCTCAAAGGTAGCAAACCAGTGACTCCTTAAAGCAGGCTTTGCCAACCTTGTGCCCTCCTCAGCCATCACAGCTGTCTGATGGGAGCATGGATGTCCTAGTTGGGTCGGGTGGGTGTCATAACCCAAAACATCTGGGGGGCACCAGAAGAAGGCTGTGGCTTACATCCTCCACTCTGCATCCTCATCCTTCCCTCTGAGATGCAAAAACTATCTAGGCTAACTTAAGAGGAAGGTGGTTGTTCGTTTCCTCCTATTTATTTATGCATTATTATTATTATTATTAAATCGCATGGATAGCACATGGATAATGCTTTGCTGGCTGTTTTACGTCTCCAAGATCTTTTGTGATGGATCTGGGAAGTTGGATGGATGTAGGAAGCTACCTTATACAGAATCAAACTGTAGGTCCACCTAGCTTGGTTTTGACTGGCAGCAATGCCTACCCATGATGTCAGGTTGAGAGTCTTTCTCAGTCCTACCTGGACTCAGGTAAAACATGTGCTCTCCCCTGGAGCTATGGCACTTCACATCCTCTGGAGCAGCCTTCCCCAGCCACCATGGTGCTCTCCAGATGTTTTTCGACTACAGCTCCCATCAACCCCAGCTAGCAAGATATAATGGCCAGGGCTGATGGGAGTTGTAGTTCAGCAACATCTGGAGACCAAATGTCCCCCACACCTGATCTGCACAAAAAGCTAAGCATTTAAAGAGGTACTGTAGCATCATGGCAGAGACTTGAGTTGTGAACTGGGAATCACCCATTTCAAATACCTTTCTGTCCACAAATTAGCTGACTTTCTCGCTCTCTGCCTTGGCTCCCCAGCTGCAACGTGGCAGAAATAGTTCTGGCATAAGGGTTGTTGCAAATATTACCGAGAAGCTGTGTGAGGTGCATTGAGTGCTCTAAAGTGTTCTCCTGTAAGTGCTGTGTGCTATTAATGCGGGGAACTGAGAAGTTGGATGTTTTCTCAGTGCCAAATGCTGGAGGAGCCAAGAACAATAAGAAGAGCCTGCTGGATCAGGCCCAAAGGGGCCCGTCTAGTCCAGCATCTTGTTCTCATAGTAGCCAGACCGATGCTTCAGTGGGAAACCACAAACAGAACCTGAGCCTTTTCCTCCCCTCCCCTCCCCTCCTGTGGTTTCCAGCAACTGGTATTTAGAAGTATTACTGTTTCTGACCATGAATGCAAAGCATAGCCTTTCTCCATCCATCCCTCAGCCATTACAGCATAGGAAGCTGCCTTCTCCTGACTCAGACCATTGGTCCATTTAGCACAGGCATCCCCAACCTTCGGCCTTCCAGGTTTTTGGACTACAATGCTCATCATCCCTGACCACTGGTCCTGTTAGCTAGTGATCATGGGAGTTGTAGGCCAAAACATCTGGAGGGCCGCAGGTTGGGGATGCCTGATTTAGCTCATTGTCTGCACTGAGTGGCAGCCAAGATTGAACATTTCAGGCAGGAGGAACATTCCCAGCCCTATGTGGGAGATACCAGTTGTTGAAACTGGGACCTTCTGCTACGAAGCAGGTACTCTACCAGTGAGTTATGATCCTCCCTGTTAAATGAGGTGACCAAAAACTGTGAGCTTCGGAAGTCTGCAATGATTAACCCAGAGCCACATCCAGTTCAAACCAATGGCCTGTGTATGAAAGGCCACAAGTAGCATGACACCCCCCGCCCACTAGGGGACAGTATCCAGCAGTAAAGATCTTTCCAGGAGTAGAAGGACGATGAAAACCAGAGGGCAGCACTTCTGGATTGAAAGTAGACCCAAAGGAAGTGGGCATGGTCCTTGGTGCCACCAACTCCTGGACGGTTAAGTCCAGTCAAAGGCGACTATGGGGTGCAACGTTCATCTCGCTTAAGGCTGAAGTTTTCCGGGTTATGTGGCCAGCATGACCAAGCATCTGCTAGTGCAAAGGGACACCATGATGGAAACCAGAGCGCATGGAAACGCCGTTTACCCCCCCCCCCGCAGTGGTACTTATTTATCTACTTGCACTGGCATGCTTTCAAACTGCTATGTTGGCAGAAGCTGGGGCAGAGTAGGTGGGTGTTTTGTGGCCCGTGCTTTCAGTCTGCCAGCCTCTGGGTGCAACCCAGCCCCCTCCTTATGCACCCTGCCATTTTAAACCCCCAATCCCTCTGTGGGCCAGTGGGTCTGAGATCTCTGCTGGCAGGAGTGTAGAGCATGCTGCGATGGGGAGAGAGCCTGGAGGCTGTGGTAGTGCTGGAAAAACAGGAGGGAGCACTTGTCTGATGAAAGGCAAAGGGAGAAAAGAGAGAGGTGCTTTATAATTAGAAACCTGCCTATGAAGTAGGAACACCCTTGCAAAGTATAGTTTGGGCAATGAGGATGCAGTTTTGGAAAGGAGGATGGCTAAATATTGTATGTGTGATCTAACAATGCGATTGCCCATGGAGGCCTTGTTCCAGTCGCAGTCATTGCATTTGAGCCAGGATTAAGAATTGCCAGGGTGGGTCCGTTTCACCCAGGGAGGAGGAAAGCCTGCATAGAGCCTGGTACCCGAGCAAGGATCGCAGGGTTGGTTAGGATCTGTCGCCTGTGTTGTGGCTGGAGCGGGGCATGAGCTGCTGCCCCCTTGCATCCAGCGTTGGTGGTTCTTACCTCTCACTTCTCGTCCCCCTCTGTCAGTAAACAAAATGCTGGCAAGAGGCCATTGATCTGTGTGTTGCCTGTAGAATGTGCAATCTGAACCCTTGGCCTGCCCCTGCCTCAAACCAACAGACAGGAGAAATACACGCTCCTTTAACTGTCGGCAATTGTCCCCTCATGCGAAGGATTTGGGGAGTGTCCCTGAGGATATCCTAGTATCCACCTCTTTCGCGCAAGCTGCAACACGGAGCCCACTTTCATGTTTTCACTTCGGATTTATGCTTAATAGTGCTAACAATGCATGCTGTTAATCCTGAGAGCAACGTATATCGTGTTACCTCATCATTACTGCATTAGTAAATGAAAATTACTCCTGCTGTGTGGCAGCAGAAAGGCATGAGTGTGGTTTTGGCCAGAAATGCGTATCTTATTTTAAAAAAATGACTCATGCCTTTCTCCTGCCATACTCCTGCAGCACTCGTGGAATCTGATAAAACGAACAACTCATCAGAAGAGTGTCCTAGTCCAGACCCACGAGGAGTGCTCCTTTGGTCCAGTCAGCCCAAGATGGAATCCAACATGGTGGCAACAGCTGTGTTGTGACCCACCTAGCGCGGCCTCACAACTCAGTGGGTGAAGGCCTACATCCCAGCAGATCACAGCTGCAACCAAATGTGGGTTTGGAATAGCTGGATATTTGACTGGCCTGAAGAAACCTCTGTGTTTGCATGTCAGAGTCAGTGGGTCCAAAGCATGGGTGGCATGGGGAACCTGCGGAGGTCCTCCAGGTCAGGGATTGGGGCTTCAGGGCCCCGTGTGGCTCTGGTCCTCTGCTCTTGCTACCATTTCGCCTGCCAGCAGTCTCTATCTACCATTGACCACTCCAGTCTTTGTCAAAGAGACCCCTTCAAAGATTCTTGGAATCTTGACTATGGCTTGTTGGAAGTTAAATGAGAGTATCTGCTATACAGTGGTACCTCGGGTTACATACGCTTCAGGTTACAGACTCCACTAACCCAGAAATAGTACCTCGGGTTAAGAACTTTGCTTCAGGATGAGAACAGAAATCGTGCTCCGGTGGCGCGGCAGCAGCAGGAGGCCCCATTAGCTAAAGTGGTGCTTCTGGTTAAGAACAGTTTCAGGTTAAGTACGGACCTCTGGAACAAATTAAGTACTTAACCCGAGGTACCACTGTATATTTGGGAAAGTGCTTTGTCTGTATGTTCTCTATAGGTTCCACCCCCTATCTGGATATCATTGGCACAAGGGTTTCTAAGGTGGGAGCAGGGGGTCGTTGTCAAATTTGGGCCACTGGCTGCCATTTTGAATCAAGATAGCACACCAGAGCATTCCCAGGAAGAAACATGCCAGGAAGAACCTGGCAGTGTGAATCAGCTCTTAGTTGGATAGAGAAGGATAACGGTGCACATGTCAAGCACAGTTGCTAAGAACAGCCAGCACTGCCCTAACATTAGATTTGTGCACAGTGGAAGAACTTGCCGCAGTCGAAAACCGTAAACCTGAGTGATTAAGAGGCTTAACCATTCCCTTTTCCAAAGTCCTGTCCGTATCAGAGATCATAACTATTTTATCAAGCTTTAGAAATTTTGTAAGAACGTTTGAGGAAGGGACATAGCTCAGTAGTAGAGCACATCCTTTACATGTGCAAATGGTCCTAGGTCACATTTCCAGGGTGGATATACAGAGGCTCCCTGGAAAACTGCTGCCATTGTGTACAGTAGTGAGCAAAAGGCATCAGTGGCCTGACGGTGATGGAAGGTAGTTTTCTAAGTTCTTAAGAAGTAAGCAGATCCAGAGTGCAGGGGGGCCAGACCAGAGGAACAGACTCTTGCACTGGGGTTTTGTTTCAGGGGTTCTGTTGGGAGAGGAGTTGCTGCTGATATTAATTTTTTGTATCTTTTTAGAGTTATGTGGAAAATGTTCAGTTTGGTTGTTTACTTTTTGATGAGTTTTATTTATTGTTTATGTCTGCTTTTGTTATGTTTGTAATTATGCACATTTTTTCATGTTGTAAGACACCTTGAGCATGGTTTTAACTATGGAAAGGTGGCATACAAATTAATTAATTACTTCGCTCGATCTTTGACATGGTGGTTCAAATTCACAAATTATCCAGTTGGGTATTCCTTTCTCCTAAAAATTTCTGGCCCACACCGGGCCTTTGCAGTGAGATCTGCTTCCCTCCAGCAGCTAGACCTGCACTGCCTTGCCCTTGTGCCTTCTTTGTGTGTGACGGCCTTATCCTTAGTCTCCTTCCCTCCTTGCTTCTTCACAGGTGCTGTAACCCAGCAAGGGAGGGCCACTTCCTTCACTGACTTTGGCCCCTTCCTCCTCCTCCTCTCCCCCCCTCAGCCCCATCTATAACCGCAACCATGTCGGACTTTGTGGAGAGCGAGGCTGAGGAGTCCGAGGAGGAGTACGACGAAGATGGAGAAGTCGTCACCAGGCCACCCAAGAAGTTTGTCGAGGATGAAGACGGTGAGCTCGCTTCGCTTTCCCCCTTGGGTTTCTGAGTTGTGCCAACAGTCTGTCCATGTGAGTCTCTGCCAAAAAGCTTCCAAACAGCAAAGGGGGCGTCTGTGCTGGCCCATGGCAGCAAGAACAACCAAGCTCCTCTGACTCGTTTCGGCTGGCGGTTTTTGGGGGCTTTAGCCGACAAAGGCTTCTGACTTGGTTGGGTGCATTGCCCGGAAGCTGCGCCCTGGCAGGCCAGCTGCATTCAGGGTTTGCTCACTTGGGAACAGGCTGCATCTACACGCCTTAGGTGGCTGGAGGAATGTAATTGGATTTGGGGGCAAGAGGAATGAACGGATTGAGAAACGCATCCACTGGGCGCCCCAACATAAAAATCATGTACTTTGGAAAGGGAACGGTTGTGTGTGAGCTTCAGGCCTTTGTGGAAGTTTGGTGCTGGCAAACAAACCCTCAGTTAAATGAGAGCATAAGAGCCTAAACCTAGCTCTGCTGGATCAAGCCAGTAGCCCCATCTAGTCCGGCATCCTGTTCTCGCAGTGGCCGACCAGATGCCCCAAAGGGAAGCCTGTGAGCAGGATGTAAGTGCAAGAGCGCTCTCCTCTCCACTGGCATTCGGAACCATAGCTGCCTCCAGCTGTGGAGGCAGAGCCTAGCCCTCCTGGCTTACATCCATTATTGATAGCCTGCTCCTCCGTGAATTCGTGAAATCCCCTTTTATATTTTGTGTTTCTGCATTTTTATGTTGCGAACCACCCTGTGAAGGACAGCATGCAGATTCAATAAGTAAATGGATAGATTTTAAAGCCATCTAGGTTGGTGGCCATCACTGCCTCCTGTGGCAGGGAGTTCCATAGTTCAGCTAATCCTCTGCCTCTGGGAATTTGCTTTTTCTGCCTGACTTCTGTATATTTATTGTACTGACTTTTATTGTATTGACTTTCTCCTTCTATCAGAGGAGGAGGAGGAAAACCTTGATGACCAGGACGAGCAGGGGAACTTGAAAGGCTTCATCAATGATGATGACGATGAGGAAGAGGAGGAGGAAGAAGAAGCCAGTGATTCTGGAGACTCTGAGGACGATGTTGGTCGTAAAAAGAGGAAGCGCAGTAAGTTTGGGGGGTGGTCAGCAAAAAGCAGGTCCCTGTCGGTCTTCATTCTCTGTGCCAGTCCTCTTCAACCTGGGCCTCTCTGGATGTTGTGAACTACAACTCCCATCAGCCCCAACTAGGAGTTGTAGTTGTCATTTGTCCTCCTTGAATTCCACCTGCCCATAGCCCCATCTTCTGCCTGACCTGGGTGACTCACCTTTTCCCCCCTGCCCTCCTCCTTCCCACCAATCTTTTCCAGCTTCCTTTTCTACTTGTTTGGGGTCCTGACTTTCCATCTCTCCCTCTCTAGATTTTGATGACCGTCTTGAGGACGACGACTTTGACCTCATTGAAGAAAACTTGGGTGTCAAAGTTAAACGGGTGAGTAGCACGTCGCACTCTGGCAATCTTTTGAGTGAGCAAGGTGCTCTTATCTTAGCTATCCTAATCTACTACTATTTCAATTTGGTGGATCTTTTTCTTTAAAAGGAAGGGCTTCCTCAGTCACCTCTCCTTCAGGCAAAGTCTCATGCCACTATGCAGTCTGAGAAGGCTGTGCTGGAGAGACTTAAATCAGCCTTACTTCCCTCTCTGCCCCCTATGTTGTTGACTGGGACTGATGGGAGTTTTTGTCCAAAATATCTGAAGGGTACCTGGTTGGGGAAGCCTGACCTCAAAGTAGATTGGGTCCCACTGCAGCCTGGCTCTTACCCCTATCACATGTCTTTTGTTTGGCTGAGGTGTGTTTGTTAATAACAACAACTATTTATACCTTGTCCATCTGGCTGGGTTTTCCCAGACACTCTGGGTCGCTTTCAATAGAATAATAATAATAATAATAGTAGTAGTAGTAGTAGTAGTAGTAAAGTGATAAAATGTCAAACATTAAAAACTTACCAATACAGGGCTGCCTTCAGATGTCTTCTAAAAATCAGATAGTTGTTTGTTTCCTTGACATCTGATGGGAGGGCCTTCCACAGGGTGGGCGCCACCACTGAGAAGGCCTTCTGCCTGGTTCCCTGTAACCTCACTTCTCACAGGGAGGGAGGGAACTGCCAGAAGGCCCTCGGCGCTGGACCTCAGTGTCCGGGGAAACGATTGGGATGGAGACGCTCCTTCAGGTATACTGGGCCGAGGCCATGTGGGGCTGTAAAGGTCAGCACCAACACTTTGAATTGTGCTCGGAAACTTACTGGGAGCCAATGTAAGTCTTTCAGGACCAGTGCTATATGGTCTTGGCGGCCGCTCCCAGTCACCATTGTAGCTGCCGCATTTTGGATTAACTGTAGTTTCCAGCTCACCTTCAAAAGTAGCCCCATGTAGAGCTCATGGCAGTAGTCCAAGTGGGAGATAACCATAGTATGCACCACTCTGGTGAGACAGTCTGCAGGTAGGGTCTCAACCTGCGTACCAAATGGAGCTGGTAGACAGCTGCCCTGGACAGCAGTGACCCTGCCTTCTGCTCAGGTGTCCCTGAGAGGTTGTGTTGGGTGTGGAGATGAGGGTCTGCCTGTTGAGTCCCTGGAAGGTGTGGGGAGTCCCTATCTCAAGGGGCCCGCAGACTGATGAAACAGAATACATTTCCCTCGACAGCAAAAATTCAGGCGGGTGAGGAAGATGTCAGATGACGAGGATGATGAAGAAGAGGATTATGGGAAGGAGGAGCACGAGAAGGAAGCCATTGCTGAAGAGATCTTCCAGGATGGGGAGGGTGAGGACGGGGGAGAGGGCGGCGAAGGCCCTGTTGCCGCAGCCGAGGAAGAAGAGGAAGAGGAGGAAGATGAATCTGGTAGGTATTGATGCTCACTGCTCTGGGATACTGGATGAAATGATAGGAAGGGCTGTGAGTTGAAGGAAGGTGTTCAAAGGAGCCAGTGGCAGCTAGTGGCCTTTGGAAAGATTCAGAAGCCAGCCTTGGGGAGCTCTTACCTAACATGGGAGCAACATATTTCTTATTTCATTAGATTATTTTGTTCAGGCTGGAGCCCCCATGGCAAAGTAGTGGTATATTCCAGACTGGTGTGAGGGGGAGACCTCCCTCCCTGCCTCCCAGTTGAATGGGGGGCCCCTGGCAGAGATGCACCAGCAACTGGGCATAGATCAATAATAGGTCGAGACAAAGGTGGGGTGAGGGAAGGGCCCAGTTCCAGCCACCTATGTGAGCGGCGGCCATTGCTGTTTCTTCCAGACATCGATGACTTCATTGTGGATGATGATGGGCAGCCTCTAAAGAAGCCCAAGTGGAGGAAGAAGCTCCCCGGATACACAGACGCGTAAGTTGGTCGAAGGCTGCTGCCCTTCTTTCAAGTTCTGACTGCGGGGAGGGAACCACCGCCAAAGGGAAATGTTAGGCGTGAGCGGTAGCATGACAGCCATCTGCAACCCCCAAAGGGCTGTTGCGTGGAAGATGGAGCAAGCCCGTTTTCTGCTGCTCCAGAGGGCAGGACCCAAGGGTTCAAATTGCAAGAAAGGAGATTCCAGCTAAACTGTAGGGAAAGAGATTCCTGAGAGTAAGAATCATTTGACTGTGCAACGAAGTGCCACAGAGGATGGTGGCTTCTCCTTCCTTGGAGGTCTTTAAGCAGAGGTTGGATGGCCATCTGCCAGAGGTGCTTTAGCTGTGATTCCTGCATTGCAGGGGGTTGGAATAGATAACCCTTGGGGGTCCCTTCCACCTCTACAATTCTGCGAAATGCTTTTCCTTGCAGTGGCCCCTGGAGCTGCCCAGCTCCCTTTCAATGTGGAAATGGGCCAGCTTTGGCTTTAGGTGTTCAGAGGCCCCCTGTTCTCATAAGGCTCTTCGTGGGCAAGTCAGCTGCTGCCCTCTGTCCTTCCCCCCCCCCTGAGGGTCTTCAGTGGTCAAATACCAGTGTTCCTGTCCTCTCCCAGTGCTTTGCAAGAGGCTCAGGAGATATTCGGAGTGGACTTTGACTATGACGAGTTCGAGAAATACAACGAGTACGACGAGGAGATGGAAGACGAGTACGACTACGAGCCTGAAGAGACGGAAGGGGAGATCCGTGTCCGGCCCAAGAAGACGGCCAAGAAGCGCGTCAGCCGCCGCAGCATTTTCGAGATGTATGAGCCCAGCGAACTGGAGAGCAGCCACCTGACTGACCAGGACAACGAGATCCGGGTGACTGACATGCCCGAGAGGTTCCAGGTGAGGAGACCTGCCTGTCCGGTCCTTGCTTCTCCCTTTTCACTACCTGCTGCATTTACAGCAAGGGTGGGGGGACACCTGTGGCTGCCCCCCATATGTTGCTGGAGTCCAGCGCCTATTACCCTCATCCCTGACCATTGGCCGTGCTAGATTGCTGGGGATCTGGAGATCACAGATGTTCCCTAGCCTTAGGTCACAAAACGCAGCCTTGACCCGCTTAGGCCTCTTGCAGCAAACTTCACCCCTTTGCACTCTGTCTTCCTCCTCCCAGCTGCGCTCCATCCCTGTGAAGAATGCCGAAGATGACGAGCTGGAAGAGGAAGCCGACTGGATCTACCGGAATGCTTTTGCCATGCCCACCATCTCCCTGCAGGTGAGGATCTGCTCGGAGTGACAGCTGTTCTTGGAAGGCTGTAGGACATGTCTCTATGTTGTTGTTTGTTTTATTATTACTCCTCCACTCTTAAGGTCCCAGGGCAAGTTGCAGCTTATAAAGCAATATTGAAAACAATGCAAAGCAATTTAACAGCCATAAAATTGAGATGGGTTTTGTCAAAAGACGTTCATCTTCAGCATCCTTTGGAAGTTGTATAATGTAGGTGCCAGAGACACATCTCTGGGGAGGGAGTTCTACAACTGAGGGGCCACCACAGAGAAGACCCTCTTTTGGACTGCCACCCCCTAAACCTCTGAGGGCAGAGGGCGTACCAAAAGGGCCGCCTCTGCTGATCTCAGCACCCAAGGGGACTTTAGGGAAGGAGGTGGTCTTTCAGGTATTTGGTGCCTGGGTCGTTTAGAGCTTTAAATGCTAACATGTGCACCTTCAATGCGCACCTTCAATTGGGACTCGAAGCGAGCTAGCAATCATTGCAGCTGTTTCGAAAATAGTTTGTATGAGAATTAAATGCAATCCCAGATGGTAGGTAATCTCGCTGCTGCATTTTGGACTAACTCTAAGCATGCAGAGCCTGCAATATTGAAGAGAATTAATTGCACGCCCCTCCCCCCCTTTCCAGAGTTCTCCTTCACAGCCTTCTCTTCGGAGTTGTGTTTTTTGCCAGCTGGGTGTCTCTGGCGCACAGGTGTGGTAGTCTGTGAGGTGGGGGCTTTGGGCAGGGGCACTGTTAAGGACAGTGGAACAGGAGGAGATATTTGACATTAAAAATATAATTAGAGTAAACAGTTGGCTTAAAACAGCTATCTTAAAACACACGTCAAATTTAGAATCGTAGAACTGCAGAGTTGTATGTGGCCCATGTGGGGATTGAACCCATGACATTGGCGTTGTCAGCAGCACGCTGTAACCAACTGAGCTAACTCTCAGCCTACTTGTCACACTAGGTTTTCCCGTACAAAAAAAAAAAGTGTTTCAGCTAATTCTGTTTAAAATTTAAAATATGATTAAATCAGCAGCTGAAAATGCATGTCAAACCCAGATGTCTTGCTAGGCTTTCCAGAACAAAAAATATTGTTAGCAGGTGCTTGAAATGAGTACGGTGACAGTGTCTGCCTGATGTCAATAGGCAGGGAGTTCCAAAGGGGTGGGTGTTGCCACGCTCAAAGATAGTATTTGATCTATGGTTGTAAGAAATGTCAGTGTCAGCCGACCCCCCTGCCTTCTCCTTGCTCCCCAGGAGAGTGCCGACTACCTGGACCGCGGCCAGGCCAGCAGCAGCTTCAGCCGCAAGGGCCCCAGCACCATCCAGAAGATCAAAGAGGCCCTGAACTTCATGAGGAACCAACACTTTGAGGTGAGCTGGGATGGGGCGGCTGAGCTGCTTCCTTGAGGGTAGATGGATTTCTTTGATTGGTGGAAGCTGGAGTCCAAAAGCACAGCCACGCTGACAGGGGCCGATGACAGCTGGAATCCCTAACCCCTGGCAGGTGGCCGGGCACCGAAGCCTGCCATGAACAAGAGGGCTCCTGTCCGTGAGCCCAGCCTCTTTGGGTTTAATGGGGTTTCCCCACTTCCCCCCCTTAGGTTCCGTTCATCGCCTTCTACAGGAAGGAGTACGTAGAGCCAGAACTGCACATCAATGACCTGTGGCGAGTCTGGCAGTGGGACGAGAAGGTGAGGCTCCCAGCCCAGCCGCCTCACCTGAGACGGTGATTCTGCTCTAAGATAGTTGCTGTTATCACTGAAATGGGAAAGGTGGTGCGGACATAATGGACTCCACTTTTTAAAAACAGTAATAGGGAAGTGCAGGGACGCGGGTGGTGCTGTGGGTTAAACCACAGAGCCTAGGACTTGCTGATCAGAAGGTCGGCGGTTCGAATCCCCGCGACGGGGTGAGCTCCCGTTGCTCGGTCCCTGCTCCTGCCAACCTAGCAACTCGAAAGCACGTCAGAGTGCAAGTAGATAAATGGGTACTGCTCCGGCGGGAAGGTAAATGGTGTTTCTGTGCGCTGGTCTGGTTCACCAGAAGCGGCTTAGTCATGCTGCCCACATGACCTGGAAGCTGTACGCCGGCTCCCTCGGCCAATAAAGCGAGATGAGCGCCGCAACCCCAGAGTCGGTCACGACCGGACCTAATAGTCAGGGGACCCTTTACCTTTTTAACAGGGAAGTGCATTTGTCTGTTCTTGCTCCGTAGCCACTCGTTGGTGGGAACTTTACCTGAGAAGATCCTCCTTGGCCACCATAGAAAGGGCCATCATTTCTTTTAACAAATAACAATATATATCTTCCTGCGATTTCACTGAGCAAAATCTCTGTGTGAGGGGGAAATGGGCCCTGTTCTCCTGTCCAAAAAGGTCTGCGCCTCCTAGCTCTCTCCCTCTGCAAACCTGAATGACCACGACCAGATTATTTGTGTTGTGGCGTGTTGGTGTTCATAAGGACACAAGAAGATGGATCAGGCCAAAGGGGGCCCATCTAGTCCAGCACCCTGTTCTCACAGGGGCCATTCAGATACCCGTGGGAAAACTGCAAGCAGGATGTGAACACCAGAGCCCTCTCCCCTCCTGTGGTTTCGAACGACTGCTGTTCAGAAGCATGGCTGCCTCCATGCAGCCTCCGTGCAGGCAGAGCAGAGCCATCCTGGCTAACTAGCCACCGAGAGCCCCTCTCATACATGACTCCCTCTATGGAGCCAGCTAGCTAAGCCCTGTGACTTCAGTTCCAGCATGACCCTGGCCAGGAGTCTCTCATTCCTTTCCCTCTCTCAGTTCACTGACCTTTGCAAGAAGTGGGGGCCCAAGCCCCCCCACACCGTTGGAAGGAAGCCCCCACCCCCTGCATCTTCCATGTTCAGACCCACCACCATATTCTTGTGCTCGCCAGCCAAAGGGACCTCTCGGGCTCTGCTCTGACTCTTGCTGCTTTCCTTACTCAAGGAAGTTCAGTTGGAAGCGAGAAGTCGGCGGGGTGGTTCTGGGAAGGCAGTCAGGTGACTCAAAGCAAACTTCCCTCTCTCTCTCCCTTGCCCCAGTGGACCCAGCTTAAGATCCGTAAGCAGAACCTGACCAGGCTCTTTGAGAAGATGCAAGCCTACCAGTACGAGCAGATCTCTGCGGATCCAGACAAGCCTCTGGCAGACGGCATCAGAGCCCTGGACACCACCGACATGGAGAGGTACCGTCTCTCCTCAGAGCTGTTAGGCCAAAACTTCAAGGCAGGCCGGTGCCTTGTCTCAATGGGAACACATGGTTCCCCCTGGTCAGCCTGTCTGTCTCTTCCCGAGAATCTCTTTTCTTGACTAGGGCTGCCCTTTTGCCATTTCTTGTCATTTTCGTGATTTTGAACAAAAGGGACACTGCAAGCATTTTAAGGAGAGTCTCCTTACATACAATCATACCTTGGTTGTCAAATGGAATCCATTCTGGAACTCCATTCAAATTCCGAAAACATTCGACAACCATGGCGCGGCTTCTGATTGGCTGCAGGAGCTTCCTGCACATACTGTACTTTTCGGCCCATAGGGCGCACCGGCACACAGGACGCACCTGTGTTTTTTGGGGGGAAATAAATATTTTTTTAAAAATCCCCCCCAGGTGCGGGGCTGACCCCAGCCCCCGGAACAGGCAGTTCTCCACAAGCCGTGGGAGAGCTGCTCGAAGCCTGAAGCCTGTGGGGCGCTGAGCTCAGCTCGCCCCCAGGCTTCGGGGTGCAGGCAGCTCTCCAAAGCTTGCGGATAGCTTCCTGAAGCCTGCATTCGCCTCATAGGACACACACACATTTCCCCTTCATTTTTGGAGGGGGAAAAGTGCATCCTATAGGATTTCTCTATGGGGTTGCTTCGCAAGACGAAAAAATCTTGCAAGTTCCCGCGGGTTTTTTCCGCTCCCCCCCCTTCCTAAGCCGCTAAGCCACTTATCAGCTGTTCCGCTGATAAGCCGCCTCTCAGCTGATCGCTAAAAGCCGCTAGACCGCTAATAGCGCTAATCCGCTAAGCCGTCACTGGGCTTGCTTCGCAAGACGAAAAAACCGCTAGACGAAGAGAATCGCGGAATGGATTAATTTCGTCTTGTGAGGCACCACTGTAGTCGAAAGCCGAGTTGGATGTTCGGCTTCCAAAGAACATTTGCAAAGCAGAACACTCACTTCTGGGTTTGCGGCATTCAGGAGTCAAAACGTTTAACTCCCAAGGCATTCAGGATCCAAACTGTACTTAGGAACTGAAGAAGAGTCTCGTCTAGCCATGTCCAAAGTCCGTTTTGGGGGCCTAATCCGGCCCGCAGGTTGGTTTAATGCGCCCCCTGTGGCAGTTTATTTCCTGGGGTAAAATCCTAAGAAAACCTCAACAACTTCAATCCTAAAAAAAGCTCAGCAGCTTCAATCTTTAAAAAAGTTAGTAAAGTAAAGAAATGAAATCTGTTTCTTGTGGCTCCCGCCAAATATATATATATTTTAAAGTGCCTTCTCATGCTTCTGTTTTGGCAGGCTGAAGGACGTGCAGTCCATGGATGAGCTGCGGGATGTGTACAACCACTTCCTGCTCTACTATGGCCGAGATATCCCCAAGATGCAGAACGCCGCCAAGGCAAGCCGCAAGAAGCACAAGAGGGTCCGGGAGGACGGCGAGGAGGAGGAAGGTATGTGGGTTGCAGGAAGGGGCTGCCTGGTTTCTAAGGTGATCGTCTCCATACTCCCACCCCACCATCTCCCCGCTCTGGTGCCTTCACTACAGGGCTGTCTCTCTCCCCCACCCTCTGAGCCTGGCTATCTGCACATGGTGGTGGGGCCTGGCTCCATACCTCCCTGTGCCAATTGCTGTGGGTTGCAAAAGCCCTGAAACTGGGCTGCTGCCCACAGAGGCTGGCACTCTTAGTTCTGGTTGTTTGTTTATTTATTTAGAAAATCTAGATATACCACTCAACACGTTTGGCAAAAAAACCCCAACAACCCAAAAGCCCTAAGCGATAATAATAATAATAATAAGGAGAAGAAGTAGTAGTAACAACAATAACAACAACAATAATAATTTATTATTTATACCCCGCCCATCTGGCTAGGCTTCCCCAGCCACTCTGGGCAGCTTCCAAAAAAATATTAAAATACCGTAATACATAAAACATTAAAAGCTTCCCTAAACAGGGCTGCCTTCAGATGTCTTCTAAAAGTCTGGTAGTTGTTGTTCTCTTTGACATCTGATGGGAGGGTGTTCCACAGGGCGGGCGCCACCATCGAGAAGGCCCTCTGCCTGGTTCCCTGTAACTTGGCTTCTCACAGTGAGGGAACCGCCAGAAGGCCCTCGGAGCTGGACCTCAGTGTCTGGGCTGAACGATGGGGGTGGAGACGCTCCTTCAGATATACTGCACCGAGGCCGTTTAGGTGAAATCATCAAGTCAGAAACAATGTACTGCAAATGAAGATCCTTTTGTAGTTAATAATAAAAGTCTTACTTTGCTCAAGGGCAAAAAAGACTTGTGCAGGTTAGAAGGATAAAAGCCACTTAAATGTGCATTAAAATGTAAGCATCCGTAATTGAAATATGGGCTGAAACAAACAGCACAAAGGGAGCCAGTCTGGGTGAGCTTCCTCCACATCCCCTCCGTTCTTCTTCCCTTCCTTTTGCATCAGAGATCTCTGCATCTCTGTGTTAGTTTAGCCTCCCCCTCTCAGGGTTTCCTCTGGGCATTGTTGCCCTGTGAGGCATCTTTGCAGCCACACTGCCTGTCGGACACTGATGGGTGTTGTAGTCCCAGGCCATCAGGAGGAGCACCAAGCTAGGAGTGGCTGCGCTAGAGAGACGAGATGCTCATGGTGAATCTCCCCCCTTGCTGGATGGGGGAAGAAGGCGGCCTCTCTCACTTTGTCAGGGGGGCTCCCCTTTCCTTTCCTTGAGATTTCTTCTTCGTTTATTTATTGGATTTATATTCCACTTTTCCTTCAAGGCACTCTTAAGTGGCGTACATGGTTCTTCTCCCCATTTAATGCCCACAACAACCTTGTGGGGGAGGGTTAGGCTGAGAGGCAGTGATTGGCTTCCAAGATCACCCATGGCTGAGTTGGGGAATTTGAACCCTGGTCTCTCCTGGGTCCTAGTCCAACACTCTTAACCACTGTGCCACAGTGCCTCTCTGCTGATGCTCCCAGTGTGTCTGGCCTCTTGTGGTCGTCCCTGGTGGTTGGGCATTTCCCCAAGGGCCTCTCTCTCTCTTTCCTTCTCCAGGCGAAGGGGAGGACGTGGAGGACGAAGAGCAGAAGGGGCCGGAGCTCAAGCAGGCATCTCGCCGGGACATGTATACCATCTGCCAAGCGGCTGGCCTAGGTAGGTCCCAGCTCCTGTGCTCCCTTGGCCTTTGCAGTTCTCTGCCTCCGCAGTTGGAGGCAGCCGTACTTCTGAATCCCTGTTGCTGGAAACCTCAGGAGGGGAGAGGGCTGCTCTTGTGTTCAAATCCTGCTTGGGGCTTCTGGTCGGCCCCTATGAGAACAGGAGGCTGGGCTAGGTGGTGGTGATAATAATAATAATAATAATAATAATAATAATAATAATAATAATAATTTTAAAAAATATATTATTTATACCCTCCCATCTGGCTGGGTTTCCCTGGCCACTCTGGGAGTCTTCCAACAAAGGATTACAAATACATTAAAACATCAGTCATTAAAAACTTCCGTAAACAGGGCTGCCTTCAGATGTCTTCTAAACATCAGATAGTTGTTTATTTCTTTGAAATCTGATGGGAGGGCGTTCCACAGGGCGGGTGCCACTACCGAGAAGGCCCTCTGCCTGGTTCCCTGTAACTTGGCTTCTCGCAGTGAGGGAACCACCAGAAGGCCCTCGGCGCTTGACCTCAGTGTCCGGGTTAAATGCTGGGGGTGGATGGCTGACGGTAAACCCCAGCAGGGCTATCCTTATATTCTCATGACTGACGGTTGCTGTTGTCCCCCTAGATGGCCTAGCCAAGAAGTTTGGGCTGACCCCCGAGCAGTTTGGGGAGAACTTGCGCGACAGTTACCAGCGCCACGAGACAGAGCAGTTCCCAGCTGAGCCCTTGGAGCTGGCCAAGGATTACGTCTGCAGGTAGGAGCCCTGGCTCAGGTGTGGCACCCTCCTGGCTGGGGAGCGGGGCCCTTTGACCTGTCCTGCCTCAGTTTCTTCCTTTGGAAAGGAACTCAAAATGTCTTGGCGTTGGGCATGTTCTTTACTTGTTTTCCCAGCTCTTAAACTCTTCTCAGCTGGTTCAGTTGTGACTTGTGTGTCCGGGTTGTGCTTTTTGGTAGACAAACATCGCTTTTGACAAGGTTTGCGCCTACAGGCATCTGCTTGGTGGGTTTCTTTTGCATTGGCGTTTAATTTATTTAAATATTTATTCATTCATTCATTCATTAAAATGTATACGACACTTGATTGTAAAAAACACACACACAAAGCAGACAGGCTTCAAAGCAGTGTACAGAGAAAAATATAAAGCCTTAAAATTATTGATAATAACAATTAACAGCAATAACGTTAAGGCTTTTGGAAAATTAAAATAGCAATAGTCTAAAAGCAGATTAAAACTCGCAGCAACTTACCTTAACCTCTGGGTAGGCTTGCCTAAACCAGAATGTTTTCAGTAGATGCCAAAAAGTGCACAGCAAAGGCACCTGCCTGTTTGCAATAGGCAAAATATTCTTACAAATGCAGAACCTGTAACAGTGCCAGTTCCATCAGCTGAAGTGGTCAAGTGGGCATAAACCACACTTTGGTTATAAGCCCAGAACACATTGCAATTAGTTTTAGAATATCAGACACATCAGTACAGAAGCTGGTTGGCAAAGCCTCTTGGGTTTGCCCGGGCTGCCTGAATAATGCACGTTTTTAGAAGGCTTCCTGTGGGTGGGCTGTGATGAAGGCGGAGACGGGAGGAAATGAGTGGGTGGGAGTTGTGAATAACAGCTGGAGGCTGGGAGTGAGGAAGGGGGTGATCCTGCGCCCCACCCTGACCCAGCCATGCCCTTGCCTTGGCGCTCTCCACAGCCAGTTCCCCACCCCGGAGGCCGTGCTGGAAGGAGCCTGCTACATGGTGGCCCTGCAGATTGCCCGCGAGCCCTTGGTCCGGCAGGTCCTGCGCCAGACCTTCCAGGAAAGGGCAAAGATCAACGTCGCTCCTACCAAGAAAGGGAAGAAGGTAAAGCGCACCTGCCTTGGTGGTTCTCCCTGGCGAACAGGGGAAGTCTGGTGCCAAGGCTCTCTTTTTTCTTTTTCTTTTTTTTTATAATAATTTTTATTCAGTTTTTAAAACACATAATTAAAAAAACAAACACGTCACAGAATACAAACAAACATAAACAAATCAAACATAAATAAATTCATAATCTTATTTTCTTCTGGTGCCAAGGCTCTCTCTGCTGTAGTGGTGGTGGAGCTGTTTGGCTTGGGCTCTGGACAGACCTGGGTTCAAATCCCTCTTTGCGTGGCTGTCCCCAAGGCCCAGCCAGTAACTCTTCAAACCCGTTTGCGGCACGCTTGTAATTCACAGTTCAGCAAGCAAAGGCTTACATTTAAAAACTGAGCAAGCAGAAGCTGTGAAAGAAAATGTGGAAGAGGAAGTGGAAGACCATGGCAATATATCTCTGTCTCTCAGCCTGGTCCTACCTCACAGGGTTGCTGTGAGGGTGGCAGGAGCAAGAACCTTGAGTTTCCTTGGGTTGGAGGGAAGGCATTAAAACATGCACAATTGGCAGGGGGAAAGAGAGGCAAGCCCTGGTGGTTGATGGGAATAACTGAATTCCAAAAACATTGGCATGGAATTGGCTGCGAGGGTGTCCTGGGAGGGCCTGCTTGGAGTGTTCCTCTCTTCCCTCCTTGAGTCACTGCCTTCTCTCTCCCCTCCCCTTCTCAAAACGGCAGGATGTGGACGAGGCCCATTACGCCTACTCCTTCAAGTACCTGAAGAATAAGCCTGTGAAGGAACTGCGGGACGACCAGTTTCTGAAGATCTGCCTGGCCAAGGACGAGGGGCTCCTGACCATTGACATCTGCATCGACATGAAGGGCGTTGAGGGGTGAGTCTGCGCCTGAAGACACCCCCCCCTTTTCCCTGCTGGGTGAATCTCAATGTCATTGGGTGGGTAGTAAGTTGCTCCATGACAGATCATCTGCTTTGCTTGCATGCAGAAGGTCCAAGGTCCAATCCTGGCATCTGTCTCCAAGTAGGGCTGCAAAGGACCTGAGTCCAGCTGCAGCCGCTGTCCCTGTAGCGTTCCCCAAACAAGGAATGATTGGACTCTGATTAATAAAATACACACGAGGCTTGATCAGCAAGACTCTGGGAGGAGTGCATATAATAATCCTCCCTCTCCACCCCTCGGCCCAGGTCGTTTTATTCACAAAATAACTTTTTACACAGTGTTCATAAGAACCAATCAGATTTCCCCTGAGCATTTAAACAAAAAAAAACAAAACAAAACAAAAAAAACCTCACGTGGAACAAAGTCAGATCAGAAGAAATCCTGTTAACTACAAAAACTACTTTGAACATGCCTACATAATTGAGAGTAAATAAAGCAGGACTAGAGGAATACATTCAGCAAACCCAGAGGTCATAAACAAGCAGTAAAGGAGGGAAGGACGGGGTAGTATTTACCATCTCTTTATGAACTCTCTTCCTGGCCCTAAGATCTATCTAAAGATTAACAAACTCAGGGAAAGGTACATCAAAGGAGCTACCTGTCAAATTGATACGTGGATGCTTGCGAAGATAACAGCCCAGGACTCTAGCCTGTCTTTTACAGGATTTATTGAGTTCAAAAACTTATGTACAGAGCAGAGGTTTTCAAAGCATGTCTGCCTCAATCGCTAGCAGTTTCTGGAAGTCTTTGAGCTTCTCTCTCTCTCTCTCTCATCTTCCATGTCTCCTGAAAGTCTCTTCTCCCCCAATGCTGACGAAGTATAGCTGCTCATCAGAGGAGGCTCTCTGTACATTCCTGTCTCTCCCCGCTTCTCTGCGAACCGATCCCTGACACGACCTACTATCTTTATGACTCAGGATGCCCGGTGAAGCACCTGGCCTTTGTTTTTAGAATGCTGATATGTGTCTGTCAGGCAGAGAAATAGGACATGGATGCAGAGGCATGGATTGATCAGAAATCATATCAAAATGGCTCAAACCCAGTCAACGCAATGCTTTCATTGCTGACACAAATTGCTTGCTCCATTTTTTTTTTATAATTCCTCACAGCAGTCCCACCTGATCACCAGCCAACTGGCATCCAGGGGCCTTTACTGCCTCCTAGTGGTGGGAGGAGTGACGAAGCCATGATGCCTAGGAGCCACTGACCGCCTCCTTCTTCTCCTCCCTTTCCAGCTACGGCAACGACCAGTCCTACTTCGAGGAGATCAAGCAGTTCTACTACCGCGACGAGTTCAGCCACCAGGTGCAGGAGTGGAACCGGCAGCGCACCTTGGCCATTGAGCGGGCGCTCAACCAGTTCCTCTACGTCCAGATGGCCATGGAGCTGAAGAACAAGCTGCTGGTGGAAGCCAAGGAGTTCGTCATCAAGGTGGGTGTCCAATGCTGCCCACCCCAACCCCCCTTGGCTTAGGCCCCGTGTGCTTGGGGAGCAGCTGGCAGGCAGCTCCTGCCTCTGGGAGAGCAGGCCTAGCCTAGATGGTTGCTCAAGGAAGAATCCTATAATTGTAGAGTTGGAAGGGACCACTTGGGTCATCTAGTCCAACCCCTTGCAATGCAGGTGTCACAGCTGAAAAATCCCTGACACCTGAGTAGGTGAGCAGGCTTTCTTACTGCAGGCTGGGGGTGGGGTTGCATTTGGCATCTGAAAAAATCCATGTTTTAATTTCCCCCTCTTTGTTAAGCAAAACTTATGGTGAAATCCCAGACCTGGGCCAGGGGAGTTGGGAGGAGACCTCCTTCCGCCACCCCTCTGTGTCACCCAGCTTTCCACTTCCCAGTGCCAAAAAAAAGTCTTTGGGAAACATGCATCATGAATGCAGAATAAATGCCTGCAAAGCAGATGTGCATGATTCTGTCCGATTTTGTGTAGTTTAGTTCCAGGAAATAAGAGCCAGGTGTGCCAGCTGTGGTGATGGCAGATACACTGGTCCTTTTCTCAATGTGCTACCGCCCTTCCTCTCCAGAGAGGCTACCTTGCTTTGCACGGAAGAAAGAAATAAGCATTCCTTTTTGCATATTTAATATATGGATGAGCCAGGTGTTTGCCTCTGCAGGTGACAGTGGGCGACTTTGTGTTTCAAGTATTTGCACCCGAGATAAAATTACATTATAGAAGTGGCTCCCAAGCTTGAGGGGGCACAGCCCCCTCAGATCCATAAAGTCATCCCCCTACCCTATGAAAAGCATCATTCAGAACAGCTGTTTGCACAACCCACTAATAACACAATGAAATTCAAAACAGTAACAATTAATTGCACATTTATTCATAATCCAGTTAAAACTATTGAATTTAATTCAAAAAACCAGAAGAACTTTATTCGGTGAGACCAGCTTTTCAAAGCTTTGTCACCTCCAGTTCCCCTTGCCTCTTAGTGCCACCTAGGGAATTCCACCGCCCTCTTTGGGGACCACTCTCATGCAGCCCAAAAATGGTTCTTTGAGCTCTGCCCTTAGATACTTTCTGAGGTTCTGTCAAACCCTCCAAATGGTCCAGGTGGAAGTTTCCTCCAGGGTCTGCCCATGAGTCGCCTTCCTTTTCTAGGCTTGCAGCCGGAAGCTGCACAACTGGCTGAAGGCGGCTCCTTACCGGCCAGACCAGCAGGTGGAGGAAGACGACGACTTCATGGACGAGAACCAGGGGAAGGGCATCCGGGTGCTGGGCATCGCCTTCTCCTCGGCCAGGTATGGAGGCTCCTTGGCAGAGATGCGTCCCCAACGCCCTGGTGGGGTTTTCTCCCCGCTTTTCTAACGGCGCACCGTTCCTTTTTCTTACAGAGACCACCCTGTCTTTTGTGCCCTGGTGAATGGGGAAGGGGAGGTGACGGATTTCCTGCGCCTGCCGCATTTCACCAAGCGAAGGAACGCCTGGCGGGAGGAGGAGAGAGAGAAGAAGGTGAGGGGAGAAGCTGAAGACATACTGGCTGAGAGGGCTTTCTTCCCATCACCAAATCACCTGCTTTAGGAGCCTTTGTGTGTAAAGTCGCTGTGTTCTGTCCGGTGTCCTTTCTGCCTCCCTCACTCTCTACCCCTTTCTCTGCCCTCAGGCTCAGGATATCGAGACCCTGAAGAAATTCCTGCTCAGCAAGAAGCCCCATGTGGTCACCATTGCAGGAGAGAACAGGTGAGCCACCTGAACAGCAAAAGAGCCTGACTGCTGGATCGTGCTCAGGACTCCTCTAATCTGCCATCCTGCTCTCACAGTAGCCTGCCGGATGCCTCCTTCTCAGCACATTCAGCCCTCATCTCATTTTTAAAAAAATATTTATCTCCTACTTTTCTGTTTTAAAGACAAACCAATCACGACTCAAAGCAGCTTTCATCATACTTTAAAACAGCCAGCTGGAGTGAGGGTGTGTACAGGGCCTGCGGTATATAATCTACTCCTGGTTTATATTTGATGTTTTTGTTTTTTTGTTTGTTTTCGGATTGGCTGTTTTAAATACCTGATGCAAGCTGCCTTGAGTACTTCTGCTGCAACAGGAAAGGAGGATATGAATGGTTTAAGAACAACAGAAGTTTGCTCATGAATGAGCAAGTAGCAGCTCAGTGCCGGGGGATGGGGGACCTTTTTCACCCTGAAGGCCACATTCCCTTCTGTTTTTTTATTTTAAAATATTTTTTATCACAAATTTGCAACAAATTGTAACGTAATCAAAAATTCAAATTACATTTACATTTCAAAATCCCCCCACAACTTCCCTTCCTGGTTTATCACATACTTGTTTCTTCTGCTTAGAATACACACCTTATACACTAAAATTAAAGTTATACATTCTTAATCTATTTTCTTTTTTCAACCTTTTAACCACATATTTATATTTTCTATTTATTAATTGTAAGTGCCGGCCACATTCCCTTCTGGATCATAGCTGTCAACGTTTTCCCCTTTTTAAGGGAAATTCACTTGTTCCAAATAGGATTCCTTGCAAGAAAAGGGGGAAAGTTGACAGCTATGTTCTGGATGCAGCCTGCCAGGGGCCCGCATGCCGGGATGGGCAGGGCCAGAGGCAAAAGTGGGAGGAGCAACAAATGTAAACTGCCTTTGCATGGTAGAGTAGTTTCTCCATTCAGAAATCCCTTTGCATCCTTCATCCAGAAAAACGAGAGGCATCATCAGGGTCCAGCCAGGCAAAAACACTCAAGGGAAGGTCCAGCACTGGGCCGGTGACGGGGTGTGTCCTGGGGGCCAGATAGAGAGGTGGGGGGACGTCATCCTTTATGTAGAGCAAACACTACGCCCAGACAGGGACAGGATGCCTTCTGCTGCACAGCTCCCTCTTTGGGTCAAGAGATGCCGCTCAGTTTGCAATTGTGGTTCGCTCTCTCTCGTGGCCAAGCTCTCAGCTGTTTCCTGCTTTCTCCTCTCCCTTTGCCAGGGATGCCCAGATGCTGATAGAGGACGTGAAGCGCATTGCCCACGAGCTGGACCAAGGGCAGCAGCTCTCCTCCATTGGGGTGGAGCTGGTGGACAATGAGCTGGCCACTCTCTACATGAACAGCAAGAAGTCCGAGGTGAGCCTGGAGACCCTCCCCCATTGCCCAAACTCGGGACACTTGCTGTCCCCTGCCTGAAGCCCTGGAGAGCCACTGCCAGCCAGGGTAGGCACTGGTGAGCTAGACGGACCAAGGGTCTCTAAATGAGGTACTGTTGTTTTCCGTGTATAAGACAAGGTTTTTTGACTTTTAAAATATTTTACAAATTGGGTGTCGTCTTATACATGGAGGGGACAGACAATAGGTGGTTTATGCGATACAGTGGTGCCCTGCAAGACGGAAAACCCGCTAGACGAAAGGGTTTTCCGTTTTGGAGGCGCTTCGCAAAACGAATTTCCCTATGGGCTTGCTTCGCAAGACGAAAATGTCTTGCGAGTTCCTGCGGGGGTTTTCCCCTCCCCCCCCTTTTCCTAAGCCCTAAGCTGCTTATCAGCTGATCCGCTGATAAGCCGCTAATAGCGCTAATCCGCTAAGCTGTCAATGGGCTTGCTTTGCAAGACGAAAAAACCGCTATACGAAGAGCCTCACGGAACGGATTAATTTCGTCTTGCGAGGCACCACTGTACGTGTGATTGGCAGCATTGGTCAATCTATGAGCAATCCTCCAAAAAAGCTCAACAACTCTGGGCACTCTCCCCCCATTTTCCTAATTTTGAGTCCCCCAAAATAGGAGGTGTCTTAAACACGGAAAAATACAGTAGTTTCTTGCGTAGTGTCTAGCTTTTAAAAAGTGTTTTATTTTATTTGTGGTTACAGTCCAGGAGCTATCAGGAACACAGCAAATTTGAAAACTACACACTTATTAGGAAAACTTTTTCCAGGTCTTGATATCGGCTTTTATTTCAGTTGTTTTAATCGTTGATGTTGCTGATTTCCCCCCACCCCTTTCTCATGATGCTATATCTTATTGCCGTTCATATTACAGTGGTACCTCGGGTTAAGTACTTGATTTGTTCCGGAGGTCCGTACTTAACCTGAAACTGTTCTTAACCTGAAGCACCACTTTAGCTAATGGGGCCTCCTGCTGCTGCCGCGCCGCAGAGCACAATTTCTGTTCTCATCCTGAAGCAAAGTTCTTAACCCGAGGTACTATTTCTGGCTTAGCGGAGTCTGTAACCTGAAGCGTATGTAACCTGAAGCATATGTAACCCGAGGTACCACTGTATTTGGATGTCATGGGAAGCTGCCTCACGTGTGGTTATGAGAGAAGGGCTATATGAACCCCTTTCTGGTGTGATTCTCTTGCAGACTGAATTCCGGGATTACCCCCCTGTCCTGCGCCAGGCCGTCTCCCTCGCCCGCCGCATCCAGGACCCCCTGATTGAGTTCGCTCAGGTCTGCAGCTCCGACGAGGACATCCTCTGCCTCAAACTGCACCCTTTGCAGGTAACACCACCGGCAGAAGATCTCCTTCGGAAAGCAACACTTGCCGTCCTTTGCTCAGCGTCAAATTCTGTATCTGTAAAGAATTCCATGTCTGGAGAGGCACTGCTTTTTCATTCGGAAATCTGGTTCAGTCCCTGGGAGTGTCTGAAGGCTTTCAGTCGTCTGTTGAAATCCCGGAGGCCGGCTGTGAAAAGGGCTTGCAGTCGTTTTCCATTGCATGCTGAAGCAGAATAAATCATGTTGAGTCCTTGTCTCTTTATCCCCTTGCCCTTTGATATATTTTAAGATCCACCTTACTCCCACTATGTTGTAATCTGCTTTAACTGGTTTTTTAATACTGTGTTCTTAAATTCTTGTAACCTGCCCCGGGACCTCATGGAGGGGGGAAGGCGGGTAAAATAAATAAATAAATAAATACATGAATTACATGACATTACATTTGTATCCCACCCTTCATCTGCAGATCTCAAGGCAGTTCACAGCATAAAAGTACAATAGAAAACATAATAAAAATAAGAATAAAAGCAGACCAATAACTCCCCCTCCCACAACACATTTAAAAGGGTATGTCAATCAGTTAAAGGCCCGGTTGAAGAGCGACGTTTTCACCGGGTGCCTAAAAGTGTATAATGAAGGTGCCCGTTGACAGGGCTGCCCTGTGCCCTGCAGTCTGCCACCCTGGAGCTGAGCCTTACGGCTCCGGTGTGTGAGTATAGAATAGAATAGAATAGAATAGAATAGAATAGAATAGAATAGAATAGAATTTTATTATTACGGTCACAGACCAGTTCCGGGTCACTTACAATATCAGGAAAATCATAAAACACAACAGGAATACATTGAATTGCAATTGGGTATAACAGAGACAATTCAGCTATAGCAGCAGTTAAAAAAATAGATTAAATATTGATCACTAAAATATAACCTAACATTATCATTTAAAATCTTAATCATTTTGGTAGTACAGCTTGTTCCCTGAGTTTTACGGCAGTCGCACAGAATTTGGCCACCCTTAGTGTGAGTTTTAGACATTGAAGTTCAGATCCATTTGGAGATTTTTGTATAACAGGAGTGATAAACACCGAGCGTATATCCCCGTAGAAATGGCAGCGTAACAAGAGAGACAGTTTCTACCTCCATCAAGCTGCAGGGGCAGACTCATTCCACGCATGGTTTACCCTCGAATCTGCCCTGCAATAAGGCAGATGACAGCCCGTTGATGTGGGTGTGTTTTTTCTCCCCCAGGAGCACGTGGTGAAGGAGGAGCTGCTGAACTCCCTGCACTGCGAGTTCATCAACCGTGTGAACGAGGTCGGGGTGGACGTCAACCGGGCCATAGCTCACCCGCACAGCCAGGCCCTCCTGCAGTACGTCTGTGGCCTGGGGCCCCGCAAGGGCACTCACCTGATGAAGGTAAGCAGAAGGCCCTAACAAGTCAAAGACGGCACTTGCGTAAGTCTCCCCCTTGAGGCCAGGGTGGCCTCACTCTGCCTCCTGGTAGTAGGGGCCTGTCCTGCTTCCAGCTCTGGGTTGGTTCAGTCTCCAGGCAGGCAATGATCCTTGCCTGAAATGCTGCAGAGCTGCTGGCAGTCTGTGTAGGCGGCACTGAGCTATATGGAACCAACAGTTGTAGCTTTGTAGAAGACAGCTTCCTGTGTTTCTATTTAAAAATCTCTTCATTTAGAATCATGAGGACTAGGGTTTTCCTTTTGAAGGGAAGTAGCTTTAGGTTAGTGGTAGAGCACCTGCTTTGTATGGGAATGACTGAATGTCTGAAGCCCTGTGGACAACACTGAGCTACGTGGAACTGTAGGGGAAACACTAGTTTCCCTTACTGGAGGTCAGTAATAAATCAATCGGTGTTTATTTTGCGCATGCAAGGCGGCAGCCCTAATGCAGAAGTCATTGCAAAGAATTCAAATGCAGTACAAGCATAGGTGTAGCAACAAAAAACCATCCACCCCACCCCTTCATTCCGTTGGCTCATCACCCTTGTGAAGCATCGTTTCAGCAACACTAACCAACCAGCAGTTTGCCCCTTTTGACACAAACGGTCCCTTTCGTTGGTACTCTATTTTACACCGCCGGCTATGCAGAAGTGCTTGATCGGCAGTTCTCTTTGCAGCTTCTACGGCATTTGTTGCATTCTGCGTCTTCTGATGTCTCCAAATGTTCTCTTTTCTGTAACATGGCTCACTGGCTCCTTTTCAGCCACGTCAACTGTGGCCTTGTCTGTTCCCCTCCTAACAGTTTCTTTTCAGGGCAACGTAACGATTTATCTGTTTTGGCCTCTTGGTATAGAGCAGCCTCCTACACTCGTATGTTACGGAAGAGGCCCAGCTCAGCAGGAGAGCCGCCTGCCTCGCAAGCAGAAGTTCCCAGGTTCAGTCCTGGGCATCTCCGGCTGAAAAAGGGACAGGCAGGAGGTGACAGGACAGGACTTTCTCTGCCCTGGGACCTTGCAGAGCCCCTGCCAGTCAGAGGAGGCTACAGGGGGCTTAGAGGGACAAACATCCTGTCCAAGCGTAAGGCAAGAGGACATGGCTTTGAGGCCCTTGCCCAGGCCACCCAACCTCCTTATATAAGGCAGCTCCTTTCTGCCAGGACGAAATGCCTCCCTCCGGGCAGAACTGTGCCACATAATTCCTGCTCTGCATTTGTAAAAACTCAAATCTTTTAGTGTGGCGGCACCTACACTTTGGAACTCCCTGCCGTTTTACCCCAGGCAGGCCCTTTCGCTGTGTTCCTTAAAGCACCTGCCAAAAACATTTTTTAATTTAGATGAAGCCTACTCAGATGTCTAGATTGCTGGCCTGTTTTTAGTTTTAATTTTTGGAATGTTTTAATTGTTTCTTACTAACAACCCTGTTGTTTTCTTATTTGAGGTTTTTTACGATCAAACAGCACATGAATTTTTATGAAATGAAATAAAGGAATGCTCTGTGCCCCTCTTAGATCCTGAAGCAGAACAACACCCGACTGGAGAACCGGACCCAGCTGGTCACCATGTGCCACATGGGGCCTAAAGTCTTCATCAACTGTGCCGGCTTCATCAAGATCGACACAGCATCGCTGGGCGACAGGTGAGCAAGCGGGGCGGCAGCGGGGTGGTGGTGGTGAAATGTTCAAGGAGGCCGGAGGTTTCCCTCCCTGTCCTTCAGGTCTCAGGTTGGTTCACAGGATAAACCAAGGATCAGCAAACTTTTTCAGCAGGGGGGCGGTCTACTGTCCTTCAGACCTTGTGGGGGGCTGGACTATTTTTTGAGGGGGGGGGATCAACAAATTCCTATGCCCCACAAATAACCCAGAGATGCATTTTAAATAAAAGGACACATTCTACTCATGTAAAAACACGCTGACTCCCGGACGGTCTGTGGGCCGCATTGAGAAGGTGATTGGGCCGGATCTGGCCCCCGGGCCTTAGTTTGCCTATCCATGGGATAAACTCACAATGTTTTGATTACTATTATTTTTTATAAATGGTTCTATAGATTTTTTAAATAAATAAATAAAATAAAATTGAGAGAGTCTGGCTGCTGGATCAGGCTAGAGGCTCAGCATTGTGTCCTCACCATGGGCAGTCAGATGCCTGTAGGAAGCCCCCAGGTGGGATCCAAACACGAGAGCCCTCTCCCCTCTGCAGTAGAGGTGCAGAACAGCCATTGTGGCTGGTCACCACTGGTAGCCTTCTGTTTCTCCGTGAATTTGTCTCATCCTCTTTTGTAGCCATCCCTGCATCAGGACTTCCTTCTGTTTCCAGGGGGTCTCGGTCGCCTTTGCAAGACCAGCTGCTCCTGAACCCCTGACCTCTGCTCCTGAACCCCTGACACCAGCGCACTCCAGTTTTTCACACCTTCTGCTCAGTCCTCCTTTTCCTTCTCTTTTTGTAGCACGGACTCCTACATCGAGGTCTTGGACGGGTCCAGGGTCCACCCAGAGACCTACGAGTGGGCCCGGAAGATGGCCGTTGACGCCCTGGAGTATGACGAGTCAGCTGAGGATGCCAACCCGGCCGGAGCTCTGGAGGAGATCCTGGAAAACCCAGAGCGCCTGAAAGACCTGGATCTGGATGCCTTTGCCGAAGAGCTGGAGAGACAGGTTGGTGGTGGGAAGAGCCCTGAGGGGCTTAGATGGGGGCGGGGAGAATCTGACCCTCTGGTTTTCACTTCTCCTTTTTCTGTCTGTCTCCCTCTCTCTCAGGGCTACGGTGACAAGCACATCACCCTGTATGACATCCGAGCTGAGCTGAGCTGCCGCTACAAGGACCTGAGGAGCCCCTACCGCTCCCCCAACTCAGAAGAGGTCTTCAACATGCTGACGAAGGAGACACCCGAGACGTTCTATATAGGTAGGAGATGTTCTATATATGTCTGCCTCTCCCCCCCGGGGCAAGGCCTACCGAGGAGGAGGAGGGCAGTTGCTGTTCTGGTGCTTAGGGCCAGAGAAGTGGTGGCATTGATGGAGACTGGTGGGGGGGTGTCACCAGCACACCCCCTGGGGCCACAATGTGCTGCCAGCCTTCTTTATTTATTTGGGTTTTGGGGATAAAGATTTGATTTCATTTTATAGCAAGTATAAAACAGAGAGAACAGCTGCAACAGCATATGAAAATCAAAAGCAAAAGGGGTTGCGAAACACCTCTTGTGCACCCATAAACTCCACCCTTCCTATCCCACCTGTGCCAACTTTTAAACATCTCCAGAAAATTTTTCGATTCCTCTAGGCCTATGCAGGCAATTAAGAGTGCTTCCTTCCCCAAAGGTCTGCTTTTGACTTTCTAAATATGGTTTTTATTACATGGCTTTATGTATTCTCACTGTAAACTGCTTTGAGAGAGAGAGAGAGAAACGTATACAAATATTTTTACAATTAATCAACCTCCATCCCCAGGTAAACTCATCATCTGCAACGTGACGGGGATAGCCCACCGGCGGCCCCAGGGGGAGAGCTATGACCAGGCGATCCGGAATGACGAGACGGGCCTGTGGCAGTGCCCCTTCTGCCAGCAGGACAACTTCCCCGAGCTCAGCGAGGTAACAGAGCCACACCAGTGTGGTGCAGTGCTTAGAGAGGGTCAGACTAGGACCTGGAAAACTAGGGTTCAAGTCTCCCTTCAGCCACGGAGCTTGCTGGGTAGCCATCTATGTGTCTCAGCATAGTCTGCATCGCAGGGTTGTTGCAAGGATAAAATGAGGAGGTGGAGAACCGTATAGACCCCTTTGAGCTCCTTGGAATAAAAGGTGGAATATAAATGCAAGAAATGAATAGATCTGCGCCATCATCAAGTCTCGTTCAGCAGCAAGTCTGGCAACTGCTGCGATGCTTGCTAGGCAGGGGCGCCTCACCTGCCCAGGCCTTTGGAGAGATCCTGACTGAGGGCACACATGGCCAGCCAAGCAGCCACTTGAGTGTGTGTGTGTGTGTGTTTGCCTGGGTCCTGGTTAGGCAGAGCTCCACCCTCCGCCCTCCTTTTGCCGTGACTTTGCTTCCTCTGCTCCGTTCCAGGTCTGGAACCACTTTGACAGTGGCTCTTGCCCCGGCCAGGCCATCGGGGTGAAGACACGGCTGGACAACGGTGTCACGGGCTTCATCCCGACTAAGTTCCTCAGCGACAAGGTGGTCAAGCGGCCAGAGGAGAGGGTCAAGGTAGGCCATTTCCCTGCCTCCAACCCCCTGCAATTTTAAGTATCACAGCTAAAGAATCCCTGACAGGTGGCCACCCAACCTCTGTCTAAAAACCACCCATGAACAGAAGTCCCTTCCACCACTGAACAGCTCAGACTGTCAGAAAGTTCTTCCTGATGTTGAGTCGGAATCTCCTTTCTCGTAACTTGGAGCCATGAGTTCGAGTCTTACCCTCCAGAGCAGGAGAAAATCTTTTTATATATTCTTTTTTATTAATTTTATTTTAACATATCATTTTCAACAATTATAAAACACACTTTTATATCTTATATGGGCTTTTTTTTACTTCTGCCAATCACATCTGAAAATTTTCCAGTCTTTTCCACTTAATTTGCATTTTTTTTCTTTCTTTATTACATATAAGTATCATAACTAATGTCTTTCTTCTTTATCTTCTTTGCAATATTTCATATATTCCTCCTTACAAAACTTCTTGTAGTCCTCCTAGTGTAATTTGTTGAGTACAGTTGCTCTTCAAATAGTTTGTATATTTCTACCAGTCTTCTGTGAATATCTGGTCCCGCAGGTTTCGAATCCTTCCTGTCATCTTGTCCAATTCTTTGTAGTCCATTAGCTCCGTCTGCCATTTTTCTTTCATCAGTATTTCTTCTTGCTTCCTTTTCTGGGCCAACAGGAGAAAACCATCTTGTTCCCTCTTCCCTGAGACAGCCCTTGAGATAGTTGAAGATGGCTCTCCTATCTCCTCTCAGTCTCCTCTTTTCCAGGCTAAACATACCCAGCTCCTTCAACCATTCCTCATCAGGCTCGGTTTCCTTGCTCCTCTCGGTCGCCCTCCTCTGCGCACCTCTTTCTCCTCCCGCTGACAGTCTGCCTCTGTCTTGCCCAGGTGGGGATGACCGTCCACTGCAGGATCATGAAGATCGACATTGAGAAGTTCAGCGCCGACCTGACCTGCCGGACGTCGGACTTGATGGACAAGAGCAACGAGTGGAAGCTTCCCAAGGACACCTACTACGACTTTGATGCTGAGGCCAGTGACCACAAGCAGGAGGAGGAGTACAAGAAAAGGCAGCAACGCACGAGTGAGTCCCTGGCACTCAGACGGCTGTCTTGGGGGCAGCCAAGAGGGTGGGCTGTGGTCCCAGTCATTGGGGAAGTGAGCAATAGAAAGAGCCTGTTGGATCAGCCCAGTGGCCCATCTGGTCCATAATCCTGTTCTTCCAGTGGCCAACCAGATGCCCCTTATGGGAATCCCGCAAGCACCAGAACGTTCTCCCCTCTTGTGGCTTCCAGAAGCAACTGTGGAGGCAGAGCCTAGCCATTATGGCCAGTAGCCATCAATAGCCCTCTCCTCCTCCTCCATGAATTTCTCCAGTCCTCTTTTGAAACCATCTAGTTTGGTGGCCATCACTGCCTCCTGTGGCAGGGAGTTCCACAGTTGCGCTGCTTGGAAGGACTTTCTTTGACCTGTCTCGTGTCTCCCAAAGCCCCACTTCGCTGGGTGTCCACAAGGTCTAGTGTTATGAGAAAAGGAGAAAGCTTTCCTCTTCCCGCTCTCACCATGCATAACTCGCACTGTGTCCCCTCGAATTCACCTTTCCTCCAAGCAAGAAAGCTCAGTGCGCTGCCACCTGTCTGCCTCTCTTCCCCCTCTCCACAGCGTACATCAAGCGTGTGATAGCCCACCCCTCCTTCCACAACATCAACTTCAAGCAGGCTGAGAAGATGATGGAGACCATGGACCAAGGAGATGTCATCATCCGCCCCAGCAGCAAAGGAGAGAACCACCTGACGGTCACCTGGAAAGTCAGCGACAACATCTACCAGCACGTGGACGTCCGCGAGGAGGGCAAGGAGAACGCCTTCAGCCTGGGGGCCACCCTCTGGATCAACACAGAAGTGAGTCCGGAGGCAGGAAGCCTGGTGGGCTTGTGGGGAAACCCACCTTGACCCCTCCGCCTGTAACCCTCTCTGCCTTTTCCGCCCCAAGGAATTTGAGGACCTGGACGAGATCGTTGCCCGCTATGTGCAGCCGATGGCGTCCTTCGCCAGAGACCTGCTCAGCCACAAATACTACCAGGATTGCAACGGGGGAGACAGGAAGGTGAGCGCACACACATCTGGGCAGAGCTGAGCTTGGGGGCTTCTCTTTTCAAGGAAGAAGTGAGCCATGGGCGCTCCCTGCCCCTGTGAGTTGGCACTGCCACTGGGGGAGAGGAACTTCCCAGGGAAAAGAGCCTAACCAGTGCCCACCAGGTAAGGTCAGGGTGCCAGGGGAGGCAATGCTGACTGGGCTTCGCAGCATATCCAAAAGCCCCTTGACTTCCCCCGGGCGGCCATTCAAGGAGGGGAGAAGCCCCTGCTCTGGATCCCCACCCCCTTCAGAAGCAGCATTGATGGCCCATTCTGTTACTGCTCTGTCCGTGTGCCAGAAACTGGAGGAGCTCCTGATCAAGACCAAGAAGGAGAAGCCCACCTTCATCCCCTACTTCATCTGCGCCTGCAAAGAACTTCCGGGCAAATTCCTGCTGGGCTACCAGCCACGGGGGAAGCCCAGGTGAGTTCCCCGCCGCCCCCGGGATTAGTCCTTGCAGGAACAGGGGAGGTGATGATAAGGTGCCTCTTGGGGGATCACTTTCCCCCTCCTGCCCACCCCCAACAAACCCCCTTTGGCTTTAGGCTGGGCCATTTCTCCATCTAGCCCCATAATGTCTCCTCTGATGGACAGCAGCTCCCCAAGAAAGAGCAGCTTTCCCGATATCTTCTCAGGAGGTGCTGTGGTCCTTCTGCGTGCAAAGCTAGACTGAGACCCAAGCCTGCTGACAGGCATTATTCCTGATGCTGAAGGGGGTGGGAATGGTCAGAGGCAAGGAGAGGTGTCTTCAGATGGGGCTTCAGAAGCTCAGGTGCAGAAATGCAGATTCCGAAGTCCATCCAGTTCTCACAACACCTGCAGGAGGGCTTGGGGATGCCTGGCAAGATATATGTTGATGCCCAGGGAGAAAGGGACCTTCCAGATGTGTCTGGACTCCAGCAACAAAGGAGGAGGATGGGAGTTGGAGCCCAGCAACATCTAGTGCCAACTCCCCGCAAGGTCTGGGCTCTTTCAGCAGAGCTGCCATGTTTGGAGAAGGGCTGTTGCTCAGTCTAACTCTGAGTGACCTTCTCCACACAGAGATGTCTGTCGATTGGCTCATTGCATTTAGAGAATGCTTTCTTGCAAGGCACCTGAGGTTCTTTACCATTTTAAATTATGAGAATAAGCAAATGTTGCAAGATCTTTTCAGGCCAGCTTCAGGAGCTGGTGGCAGGAACTCCCTGGCCTGGCCTTTCTCGCTTTTGCCATCCCTCAGGGCTGACGTGTCTTAAGTAGTCCCAGGAAATGGTCTGTGTGTGTGTGTGTGTGTGTGTGTGTGTGTTCCTCTTGGGTGGGGATGGCCCAGTCTCCCTGGCCTGGGCCTCATCACTTCCCACCTTGAGATGACTCTGAGCAGAGGTGTTCAACTCAATGTCACCAGGGTGGGGGCCACTTCTCTCCCCGCAGGATTGAGTATGTGACGGTTACGCCCGAAGGCTTCCGGTACCGCAGCCACATCTTTCCCACGGTCAACGGGCTTTTCCGATGGTTCAAGGATCACTATCAGGATCCTGTGCCAGGTAATCCCAGCCCCAATTAGGGGACAAAATTGGGGTCAGCGAGAGGCAAAATTGGGGTCAGCGAGATGTGCATCATGGGGATGCGGGAAAGGCGGCAGCCGTGAACCAGAAAGGCCGCTTCTGACAAAATAGCATGCCCCACAGCGAGGCAGGAGAGAGGCTCAATGGCCCCTCCAACGTCACCCTAGGGCAGGGGTGGGGAGCCAGTGCCCTGCCCCCCCCATTATGATATTGTTTGACTCCTTCCCATTGGCCATGCTGGCCGCAGTGGCAGATGGGAATTGAAGTCCAACAACCTCTGGAGAGCATCAGGTTCCCCCTCCGTGCCCTAGAGCTAGCCAGCCTTCCTCCCTCCTCGGTTGTGAGCACACACTGGGACCTTGTGAGCCTGGGGTGCTGTCAACTTTGAGGACAGGGGGTGCCTGTTGGAACTGGGCCTCCAACCTTCTGCTTCCTTCTCCCGCTGAGGCAGCCTAGTGGGACGGCCACCCCCAAGTGGTGGTTATGGGGAAAGGAGGCCTGATGGGGCTGGCCAGCTGCTGGAGAGCCAATGGAGAGAGCTTTACTTCCCAACCCCCTGACTGCTAGACTGCCCCCATTCTGTTGCACGCTGGGGGGGGGCGGTGGGGGGGGGAGATGCAGACCACAGTCCACTTGTGCAGCGACTTGGTCAGATCCCCAGCCCCCGCAATTCACCTCTCTTCCCACCCCCAGGAGTCACCCCCAGCAGCAGCAGCAGGACCAGGACTCCAGCTTCCATCAACGCGACTCCCGCAAACATCAACCTGGCAGGTGAGTGCCCTCTACCGCCGCTTCCCCTGCTTTTCCCGCCTGCTCTTGGCGTCTTTGCTCACGGGCTCCGCCTCGCTTCTGCCCCGCAGACCTGACCCGAGCTGTGAACGCCCTGCCACAGAACATGACCTCGCAGATGTTCAGCGCCATCGCGGCCGTGACGGGCCAGGGGCAGAACCCCAACGCCACCCCTGCGCAATGGGCCTCCAGCCAGTACGGCTACGGAGGCAGCGGCGGCGGGAGCAGCGCTTACCACGTAGGTGAACGCAGGAAGAGAGGGGCCGGGTGGGGCAGAGGCTGAGGACTGGGGGGCACCGGGTGGGGCTGCTCTAGACTCGTTCTTCTGGTTTTCGGGGCAGCACATCCCAGCCAGCGCTCAGGCTCCGGTTAAGGTAAGAATCATAGAGTTGGAAGGGTCCCCAATGCTCATTAGTCCAGCCCGCCCCCCCCCCGCCTGCTCTTGATTGTTCACACCTCTGCCTTCCTTTGGGAAGGACGGTGGCTCAGCAGTACAGCATCTGCCTTGTGTGTGGAAGGTCCCAGGTTCCATCTGGGTTGGGAGACAACCCCTGCCAATCAGTGTAGGCAGCACTGAGCTAGATGGACGCAAAGTCTGACTTGCTTCCTAGCTGGGCATCTTCTTTTCTCAAAGTGTGGGTATCGCAGCGTCGCCTGCCTGCGGTTCCACCGTTTTTATTCACGTTGCATTTTCTTCCACTAAACAGAGTAGATGAAAGGGAAATCGGCTGTGGGCAAGTGAGTAGCCCCCACGCTAAAGGAATGTGCTGGGGGGGAGTATGGAGGAGGCAGGCTGGACGCTAGCGAGGGGGAGAGGACGTGAAGGACGCAGCTAAGCTGCCAGCAAGAAAAGGCTTAGCGGAGGAAGAATTTGCTGAGCCGACAGGCAGCGCTTGGCCGGCTGAGCTTGCTAATCGCCTGGCAGGCAGGGGCTGTGAGTGGAAGGGCCTCTGGTCCTCCCACTGACCTGGAATTAAGGGCACTTTCCTCCGCTCTTAATCCTGGCACCTCACAAACACTTGGCAGTGCCCTGCAGAGCGGCAGTCAGGAGAGGGGGCTGCATCTCGGGCAGAGGGCATCTGCTTTGCAGGCAGAAGGTCCCTAGTTCAGACCCCAGTGGCTCCTCCAGGTGGCGCTGGGGAAAAGACTTCCTGCCTGAAGCTCCCCTGGAGAGATGCTGCCAGTCTGTGTAGACAGGGCTGAGCTAGATGGAGACAACAGTCTGATTTGGTATAAGGCAACCTCCTCTTAAATCGGCCTTTAAGGCGGAACCATGAGGACCAGGATCTTGTTACATTTTTAGGGAAAGAGCAGCAGCTCAGGAGCAGAGCACCTGCTTCGCATGCGGAAGGTCCCTGGCTCAGTCTATTTTTACTCAGCGTTAACTGCTTTTCATTCTGAATTTTGAACGGCTGTAATGCACACTGGGACCTGCCAGTAAAGGGTGGGTTATAATGATGATGGGGGGCTGGGAATGCCCCCCAACTTGAAGCCTTGCAGAGCTGCTGACTCAGCAGAAGGCAGCCTCCTTTGACCTCCCGTCTCCTGATGGCACACGGAGTGGCTTGAAACTGAAGGGGTAACAGTGGGCAGAAAGAATATTTGACAGAGAGCAGTCCAGACTCGGAGGCAGAAGAAGAAGCCAGTGGTCTCCCTCTCCCCCATGGCCTCCCCGAACCAGAAGAGGCATGAAGAGGGAGAAGCAGAGGCAGGTGCATTGGCATAGTCTCAGATTGCTTGTGAGGGACCTGGTGGGGGAAGGAGGTTTAGGCGGATGTGGGAAAGCAGAGACCTCTTCCTCAGTCCCCACAACTGCCTCATAGGGGCAAGACCTACCAGAACCAGTTGCTGTTCTTACTAGGCCTGGCCTCCTGAGTCAACTTTGCTTCCTTGAATAAAGAGTTAACATCACTGACGCCGTGTGATTGATTGTTCACCTGCTCCTGACAGCTGGCCGCCTGCTCCCATGTCTGTGGCCCCACAAGCTCCTTTTTGATGCTCCCACTTAGCCCTTTTTTGTCATTGGCTAATCTGTACTTTAATCTCTTTGTCTCTCTCTCTTGTCCCAGGTCTTCACGACTCCTGCCCAGCAGCCGGTGGCCACCCCACTTCTGACCCCCAGCTACTCCTACACGACCCCCAGCCAGCCCATCACCACCCCCCAGTACCACCAGCTCCAGGCCAGCACCACGCCCCAGTCCACCCAGTCTCAGCCCCAGTCCCAGCCGTCCTCCAGCTCAGCGCAGAGGCAGCAACCCAAGTGAGTGCTGCAAAAAGGCTCCTTGTTTTATTATTTACTTTAATGACGTTCCATTTCTATCCCACCTTTTCCTCCAAGGAGCTCAAGGCGATGTGCATGGTTCTCATTTAATCCTCACGGCAACCCTGTTTGGTAGGCTAGGCTAAGACCCAGTGAGCTTCATGGTCCTAGTCCAGTGCTCTAACCACTATGCCACACTGGTTCATGATGGAGAAGTGGGGAGGTTGGAGAGGGAAGGGGGGAGAAGAAGAAACCATGGAGGGAGAAAATTGGGGTGGGGTGAGACAAGGAGGAAAGGGCAGCACGGTTCAGTCAATTGATCAGTTGGGTTAAAAATATTCTTGATGTTTGGGGAGATTTGTAGAACACCTGGAGAGGGAAGGCTGGATTAAAACAAGCACTTTTTTCAAAACCAAAAATTAAAAACAATGGCAGGCACTTCTTTAGAAGAGACTCCCCCCCCCCCATGTTTTGTGTGCATTTCAGTCTCTCTCACAGACTCCTCCAAGGCAGCGCTCACCTGCTGCAGCATCTCCAGGTAGGGCTGAGGGGGGACCCTCTGCCTGGAACCTTTGACATAGCTCTGGTGTATGTCTCTAAACCGTAGTCCTGCACCAAGAGCTCCAGACACACAGCACTCTCTGGATCAGCCCAGCATTCAAAACGCCCATTGTTCTAGGCGCATTTTGTGACAGGGAATTCGCGCGAGTAGTTTCTGAGCTCTGAGGAGCAGTACTGCGCCTAAGATTTCAGGTTAAAACTGCAGACTGGAAGGAAAGGAGGATATTTTTCTGCCTCCCCACTTTCAGCCAGTCTCTGAAGACAGGAGAAGAAACCCTCTTAAGGGATGGGCATTGGAAGGACTAGGCCATGTGAAAAATGAGCCTAATACTTTAGCTGCAGTTCATTCATTTTCAGCTTTGCATTCTTGTTATTTAAAAAAGTGTGCCTAGATATTCTGTTGTTGCTCCCGTAACTTCGGTTTAAGGTGCCCTTTAGCCTCCAACTTTCCTCTCTCTGTTTCTAACACTGGATTGGCCCGTTGTCCTTGACCTCCTTCCTCTCTACCCCCTGCACAGGTCCAGCAGCCACACGGCCATCGACTGGGGCAAGATGGCAGAGCAGTGGCTGCAGGAGAAGGAGGCCGAGCGGAGGAAGCAGAAGCAGCGGCTGACCCCCCGTCCCTCGCCCAGCCCCATGATCGAGAGCACGCCCATGTCGGTCGCCGGAGACGCCACCCCGCTGCTAGATGAGATGGACCGGTAGTCCTGCTCCCCTCGCTGCCGCCGGAGACCCCCTCCCTCCCTCCTGCCGGCTGGCCACCTCCATCGGGGTCTTTGTTTCCTTTGCTCTGGACACTCGAGGCATGTGCCAGGGACGCTGGGCAGCGCCCTCCTTGTGGGTTGGAGAGGAGAGGCCCTTGTGTATATACTGGCAGCGGAGGCAGCCTTTCTGCTGGGCGGGGCGCCAGTCCTGACCCGGCTCTCCCGCTGCTCTTCTGCGCTTTGCTCTCGCAGCCGGCGTCAGCCGGTCCTCCCGCCAGCGATGTTCTCTTTTTCCGAAACCACCCCTGGAGTGCTGGCCAGATCCGGCTGCGTGGAGGAATAAAACCTTTGGGATTGGGGGGGGGGCAAGGGGTTCCAGGAGAGGGTCTCTACCAGTGCCTGGGCCAGGGTTTGCTCTCTCAGTCTCTCTCTGTGTCTGTCTGTCTTTCTCTCCCTCCTCCTTCGCTCGTTGCCTGTATTTGTATGTATGAAAAGGGCTTTGCTTTTGCCCACCCCCCTGGCATGCCAGGGCGAGGGGGGGGCGCTCCGTGGCTGGAAGAGAATCCAGCCTCCCTCGCCCGTCAGCTGGCTTTTCCTTGGCACACCCTCTCCGGGACAATATTTATTCAGTTGTGTTACTTTTAAAAAAAAAGGAGACTGCAGAGTTGAACCTGGGGCGACCGCGGCTTTTGTTTGGGAGCTGCGAAGTACCGGGAGAGTGAGAGTTTTGCGGCGGCCTGAATGCCAAGTAGTGCTCCCCCCCTTTACCCACCCCACTGCCCCCCCCTCCGCTCACTCCCAACAGCACCGAGGAATAAATAGTGTTTCTACTGAACCTTTGTGGAGGTTTTCTCTCTCCTTGCTTGCCAGCCAAAGAGGGCAGAGACTGAGTCTGACTGGACTCCCTTGCACAAAACCCAGGGCCAAAGCGGGGGCAGTGGGGAGGTTGTGTGTGAGGGGCGGGAGGGAATCTGTGGGGTAGGAGGAACTGGCTTGGGGGGGGGAACTCTGGAGATACAGGGATTTAAGTGCCTTTTCTGCCCAATCTCCTGTGGGTGTGGGGCTGGGGACAGCTCGCCAAGCCCCAGCAACTGTGCCAGCCCTGCGGGGGTGGACAAAGGCTCTGCCTCAATTCCTGAGTGGCGGATCAGGGCCAGGCCATGTCTGCCATTTCTCTCCTTCCTCCCCAACCCTTTCCCGTCCCCGTGAACCTTGGGCCTGGTCTCTGGAGCTGCTCTGTGCAGCGGGGTGGGGGGCACGCTCCTCTTGCCTTGTGCTCTGGAGCCCCCACCAGGTGGAGTCCCTTTGTCACTTTGTGACTTGTCCTCTCAACAATGAAATCCTTGCTCCTTGGGGTGGCTGTGTGGCTGCTCCTGGGAAGCCAGGAGGAGTCTTTGCCTCTCTAAGCACCAGAAGCTGTTTGCTCTCCTTTTCACTCTCATATTCTGGCTGACCTCTCCCAACCCACCCTGATTTTCTCGCTGTGATTTGCACAGCACTGGATTTTGCCACAATTTCCCCCCACCCTGCCCAGCATCCCTAGAATTGCTGCTTTCCATTTTGTTTTTTAAAAGAAACTTTCCCAAGCAATGACTAAAAAGCCCACTGTCCCACCTCTGCCAGTTGTTCCCCATTCGTCTCTTTGGATGGGCCTGCTCTGGCATCCCTGCCCACTTGGTCTGCCTTGAAGCTGCCCAATTCTGCTCCATCCCTGCGTTTTGGGTGTGAGCCTGGAGCAGTTCCACTGTTCCTGCAAAGAGGCAACAGCAGCTGCCTGCGGAGTCTCTGCAGGATCCCTGTTGCCTCATTCAAGGCAGGAAAGGGCACTCCCATCCTTTCAGAAACAGGGCAGGCATCTCTGAGGACGCCACCCCAGTCTTAACTCCTGCAGTCTAAACATAAGCCTGTTTGGGCGCGAGAGCGGTGAAGCTGCTGCTTTGAATTTGGAGAGGTTGCAGGGTGCTCTTTCATAGAATCGTCAGGTTGGAAGGGAGCCCCCTCTGCAATACAAGGATCACCACTAAAGGTCAGGAGCCCTGGTGTTGCTGGAGTCCAATCAGCCCCAGCCAGCAAAGGATGATGGGAGTTGGAGTCCGGAGGCCTCTGCATGACCCCATGCTTTAAACGTCCACCCAGGGATCTGGAATCTACTTCTAGCTTGCTTTTGTGATTATTAAATTTGTTGGCCACTATCTTGCCCAGGGCAACCCAAAGCAACTTAAAAACAAGCAAAAAACCCAGAACGGTACACTAAAACAGGTGTGTGTGTGGAAATAAATTTAAAACCCTCTACTCAAAGACCCCGTTCTCATGTTGCTACTCTCCAGACTTCTTGTGGAGGAGGGCCTCTGGTGACAATCACATCAGGTCGGTTCATATGTGGAGAGGCAGTCCTTGAGGTATAATAATAATAATAATAATAATAATAATAATAATAATAAAAACAAATTCCTTCCAGTAGCACCTTAAAGACCAACTAAGTCAGTTCTTGGTATGAGCTTTCGTGTGCATGCACACTTCTTCAGATACACAGTGTATCTGAAGAAGTGTGCATGCACACGAAAGCTCATACCAAGAACTGACTTAGTTGGTCTTTAAGGTGCTACTGGAAGGAATTTGTTTTGTTTTGACTATGGCAGACCAACATGGCTACCTATCTGTAACTAATAATAATAATAATTATTTATTATTTATAACCCCACCCATGTGGCTGAGTTTCTCCAGCCACACTGGGCGGCTTCCTATTGAGTGTTAAAAACAATACAGCATTAAATATTAAAAACTTCCCTAAACAGGACTCACCCTAGTTTTAATACCCATGGTTTAAACTGCGGAACTCCCTCCCACAGGAAGCAGCGACGGCCACCAACCTGGGTGTCTTTAGAAGTTTTATTAGACCATTCTTTGGAGGAGAGGACGATCGGTGGCTCCAACCAGGATCGCTTTACTCTGCCTCCACAAATGGAGCCAGGGATGCTTCCGAATCCCAGTTGCTGAAAGCCACAGGAGGGGAGAGTTGCTCTTGTGAGCATCTGGGTAGCCGCTGGGGGGACAGGAGGCTGAGCTAGATGGGCCACTGGCCTGATCCAGCCGATTCTTACTGTGTTCTCTGTGTGAGCTGACAGGTTCACCCTTTGCCTACGGCAGGAGCCGTATCTTGTAACAGCTGTTTGACAGTGGAACAGTCACCCTAGAGAGGTGGTAGAATCCCCTTCCTTGGAGGTTTTTAAGCTGAGGTTGGACGGTCATCTGCAATGGATGCTTTAGTTGAGATTCCTGCATTGCAGGGGGTTGGACTAGATGACCCTGGGGTTCCCTTCCAACTCTACAATACTACATTGGCTCCCAGTACGTTTCCGAGCACAATTCAAAGTGTTGGTACTGACCTTTAGAGCCCTAAATGGCCTCGGTCCAGTATGCCTGAAGGAGCGTCTCCACCCCCATCGTTCTACCCGGACACTGAGGTCCAGCACCGAGGGCCTTCTGGCGGTTCCCTCACTGCGAGAAGCCAAGTTACAGGGAACCAGGGAGAGGGCCTTCTCAGTAGTGGCACCCGCCCTGTGGAACGCCCTCCCATCAGATGTCAAAGAGAAAAACAACTACCAGACTTTTAGAAGACATCTGAAGGCAGCCCTGTTTAGGGAAGCTTTTGATGTTTGATGCATTACGGTATTTTAATATTTTGTTGGAAGCTACCCAGAGTGGCTGGGGAAGCCCAGCCAGATGGGCGGGGTATAAATAATAAATAATAATAATTATTATTATTATTATTATTATTGGCATGTAATAGGGAGCCTCTGGACTGCAGTGGAGCTCAACTGGAAGCATTTGCCTCCCTGCTCAGAGTGGCTCTTCAGAGGTGGTTGAGAAACCCAGCAAGGTGGGAGAGTGAAGACCAGATAAGCAGGGTGGTGGGAAAAGATGGGGAAAGGCTCAGGCCCATCAGGAAGGGTCCTGGCTTGGTGGTGGGGCCAGACCCCAGGGGTAATCCCTGCCCGAAAGCCTGGAAGGCTTCAGCCAGTCAGGGATGATGGGAGTTGTAGTCCAACAACATCTGGGGACCCACAGGTTGAGAACCGCTGGTTTAGACAATGCTGGGGTGAATGGACCAATGATCTGACTCCATGTATGGCAGTTTATTGGGTTCCCAATCAAATCACCCCTTTATTCAGACCATGAGGACTGGGAACTTCATTTTAGGTGGGGAGTGCCACAGGTCTGTAGTAATCTGCTTTGCATGCAGAAGGTCCCAGGCTCTGCCTTGATGGCATCTGCAGTTAAGGCTGGCACAGAGCCCTGCCTGAAACCCTGGAGATTCATTGCTGCCAGTTGATGCAGACAAGACTGTGCTGCCAAGGAGGCTTTGGGTGCGAATCCTGACAACTCTAGGGTTCTGAAATTCTAGATGGAACAAATCTGACTTGGAAGACAGCGTCCTTTGCAACCTCCACCTGTGAGCAGTCAACATCTGAGGAGGCAGACCCCCTCTTGAAGTGTGGGGAAATGAGCCAAAAGTGCATATCCTTTGGTGGGCCCTTCCAACTCTTCGATTCTAAGGGTCCCACCACACCCTGAATGCACTTAGTGCTTTGTGCAGGATTCAGCTTAGTGCAGGATTTGTGCTTAGTGCTTTGTGCAGGATTCAGCAGCCTGAGAACCATCCCTGGGTTACAACACAAAAAAAAACCATGTTCTGGTCCTTTAGATTTAGCTAAGGAGGTCACAAAGGATGAGATTCACAAGCTGCTTTATTTTCATCATAACATCATAGAATAGGAATCCCTTGCAATGCAGACATTGATGCTAAAGAACTCCCAAGTCGAAACAAAATTTTAAAAAATAAATAATTCCTTCCAGAAGCACCTTAGAGACCAACTAAGTTTGTTATTGGTATGAGCTTTCGTGTGCATGCACACTTCTTCAGATACACGAAGGCTCATGCCAATAACAAACTTAGTTGGTCTCTTAAGGTGCTACTGGAAGGATTTTATTTTTTTAATTGTGTTTCGACTATGGCAGACCAACACGGCTACCTGCCTGTAACTAGAACTCCCAAGTGTTCAGGATCAAGCTGTTTCTCTCTACCTGTGGACTGTCTGTCTGTCCTGGAAGAAACAAGCATTTCTGATCATTTACTCTCTCTATTTTTCAGCAAACTGCAGCAGCGTCAGGGTTAGGGAGCCTTGGTCCAAAACACCTGGGGAGCGACATCAGGTTGGCACCAACTGGGCTTGGGGCTTGAGCCCTGAGGCCTTCTGCCTGCAGAGCTACTGCTCTGTCCCCCTGTGCCCCCTTGGCAGAGCTATTGGGGGTTTGGGAGGTGGTCTTGTGTCCTGTTTTGCTTCTGCCACTTGGCAGACGAAATCCCGCAAAATGCAAGCAAACGGGCTCCAGTTTGCACGACTTCGCAGGATTTCATTCTCGAGTGCATGTATAGACTTCCTGGGGTGGGGCACTTGGTGCCAGTGGACTTTGGCAGGCAAGCACCTTTTGACTGGGCAGGGTGGGTGCCAGGCACCCTCAACTCTTCCAGACCCCCCCCTTCCACTGATGTTTCCCTGCCCTCCCCTGGAGGGGAACACACAAGTGAAGTCAGGGTCTTTGGGCTCAATCTGATTCTGCCTGTTTATTACGCAGCCTGGACTGCAGAGACCTTGCCCCCCGAGTCTGGGTGGGGCAAATGCTGGGACCGTCCATCTCTCTCCCTGAGATGCCGCCTCCTCCCTTTCCTCTTCTTCGGAGGAGGCTGGACAGTGGGGGGCCTGGGGGTGGCCTTGGGCAGAGCAGTTGGTTCTCTGCCCCCTGGTTCGGCCAAGCCCGCAGGGTCGTCGCCAAGGATGGCATTGAACAGATCTTCCTCCCCTAAGTCCGGACGCCCCACGGGGTCTTGGAAGTCCACCTTGGCCGGCTCTTGCTCCACCAGCTGCTTTGGGAAGGTGGCGGGGTCCTCTCTCGCCGGATGAGGAACGGTCGCAGCCTTTGCCGCCGCCTTCTTCTTCTTCAAGCCTTTCCCCCTTCTGCCTTTTCTTCCTTTGCCCTTGCCCTTCCGCTGCTTCCTGGGGGTGTCGCTGGGCCTCGCCTGGGGGGCAGGAGTGGCCCCAGCCACTGCCACAACAGCCGGGTCCGGCTTGCAGGGAAGAGGAGATGAACCCGCCGACAGACGGAAGGAGGTGGTGGTGGTGGTGGTGGAAGACTTTGCTGGGGGCGGCTGACGGGTTGCCAGCCCGTCTATGAGACCCCCGCCGTATTCGTACAGCACCGGATCTTGCGCCACGGCAACTGCCACGGTTGTGTAGTTCTTGCACCTGGCAAAAATTGAGCAGACACATAACCAGGAGTTGCAGGGATTCCCTGAGCACACAGGGGAAACTTCACAGGCTGGGGGCATCACTTTGGTTCGTTTCAAAGTAGGGATGCTGAGGACTAGAAACCTGACCGCTTTTTAAAGCAGGGGTGGGGAATCCTGTGGTCTTCCAGGTGTTGCTGGACTTCAGGTCCTGCTAACCCCAGGGAGGGTGATGGGAGGTGAAGCCCAACAAATTTCCCCACCTCTGTTTTAAAATGAAAGAGATCAAGTTTCTAGTCCTTGTGCTACCATTGCTTCAGAAGTCAGATGATTAGCTGGGGAGACAAGGTGTGTGTTTTAAGGCCTGGCAGTGCTTCTGGCACCCATAGCCACACACCTGTGACTAACACCAGCAGAATAAATTACATGCATGGAAAGAAAATGTGCATTTTTCCATATTTGCATACAGCAGATGTTTGCAGAATCTGGATTATTCTGGAGCAGGTTCCTTTTGTTTCATTTAAGGCCAAGTCCAGCCAGCCCTAGTTGCAGGCTCCCTTCTTGATAATTGATTTGAATACATTCTGATGCTCCCAGGTGAGTTTTGCAAAAGTGCTTTTGTAACTGTAGAGCATAGAAAAGATAAAGCCCACTAAAACCAAACTGCAGCTTTTCAAGCAATAAAGAATTTAAAACGTGCAACCTCATTGAAAACCGCGATTCTACCAGCAGAAAAGAAAACCAGGCAGCCTCTGTCTTGAATAAAAGCTAGGAATGGGGAGGGAGGCAACCAGGCCGGAATCCCCAGAGGGAGAAGAGTGGGACAGTATGGCATAGTGGTTAGAGTGTCAGACTAGAATCTGGGTTCAGATCCCCCTGCACTCAGCCATGAAGCTCCCTGGTTGTGACTTTGGGCCAGTCACTGTCTTTCAGCCTAATCTACCTTGCAGGGTTTTAAGTGCAATAAGAAAATAGCACAAAAGTCATCATCAACAACATCCCCTCTGCTCATTCCTTCCCTTGTTTCCCTCTGCATTCAAAGCAGCCTCTCCCAACTCCCAGCCCCTCTGTTTGTGCTTTGATGGAAAAGCCCGCTCTGTTCTGCTGCGGCAATAATAGCAGAGCCATTCCTTGAGCATTCATCCTGCTTCTGTTGCTCAAGTTTGAAGAGGAGGTTGCTGGGGGCAGAGAAGGAACTAAAAGCCGCTTACCAGACGTAGAGATAAGGCTCCACACATTGCTCTTTGTAGGCAAACTCAAAGCAAGGCACTTGGATGACGTTGAAGAAAGCCTGGCCCACCACGCGGGAGGCTGTGTCGTTCACGGCTCGCAGGCATGCCTTTAACCTATAAAAGGAAGGTGGAGGGGTTTCCATTTCACTTATTCTGCATAGAATAGACATCTAGCTTTTCCATTTGAAAAATCCCAAGGGGTCTCCGAAAACACATCCTTTTAATTTTTGTATTTAATTTTTTAAAAACCCCACACTAACCTTGTGTTGTGCATTGCAGAGGGTTGGACTGGATGACCTCTGGGTTCCCTTCCAACTCTACAGTTCTGTGCCATTGGGGACTGAACCTGGGCCCTTCTGCATGCAAAGCCAGAGCTCAAACCCTGGCAACCTCCTGACGTTTTGGTCTTGTGTTGTTTGAGGTTTTCTATGTTATAACACACAATAGCTGCACAGATTTCTGTCGCCTTATCTGGGCTGGCCTTGAAGATCTGGGTGTTTGGAAGAAATATATGGAGAGGGAGGCAGGATTGAAGAGGGGCTGCTCCTCCTCACTTTTGGAAACTGCAGGGCCGGAGTTTTACACAAGGGGCAATAGCTAAGTTGGTTAGAGCGTGGTGCTGGTAACCCGCTAAGGTTGTGGGTTTGATCCCCGTATGAGACAGTTGCCTATTCTTGCATGGCACTACCATCACTACCGGGACGCGGGTGGCGCTGTGGGTTAAACCACTGAGCCTAGGACTTGCCGATCAGAAGGTTGGTGGTTTGAATCCCCGCAACGGGGTGAGCTCCCATTGCTCGGTCCCTGCTCCTGCCAAACTAGCAGTTCGAAAGCGCGACAAAGTGCAAGTAGATAAATAGGTACCGCTCTGGTGGGAAGGTAATCAGCGTTTCCGTGTGCTGCTCTGGTTCACCAGAAGCGGCTTATTCATGCTGGCCACATGACCCGGAGGCTGTACGCCGGCTCCCTCAGCCAGTAAAGTGAGATGAGCGCTGCAACCCCAGAGTCGGCCACGACTGGAGCAAATGGTCAGGGGTCCCTTTACCTTTACCATCACTGCCATTCTGTGGTTCTGTCTTTTGGGGGCCCTGCAGAAACTTCCTCCCAAACCCTGCCCCTCCCTTCCACTCACCTGTTATCGCAGTCGCAGTGGCTGATGGTGTGCCATCGGAAATTGCGGTACCCGTACTTGTAGGTGAAAGGGTGGATGACGTGCTGGCAGTGGTCGTGTTCCCGGCAGCACCTGTCCGTCTCCTGGTGAGCTCCTGAAAGTGTGCGGGAGGGATTGGAGGGCGGCAGGTAAAATTAAGAAGACCAGCCTAGGTATGGCTTTAGAAACAATGGCTCCACAAGCTCATCCCCTGTGTCCCCTCCCCTCCCCCCCAAAAAACATCCTTCAGAATAGCAGCATGCCTGACCCACTAAGGTAGAGGGCAACACAGTAAAATTTGCAACAGGAACAATAATAGAATTGGAAGGGACCACCAGGGTCATCTAGTGCCCAGTGTGGAGATCAAACCCACAACCCTGAGCTTAGGAGTCCCATGCTCTGCTGACTGAGCTATTCCTGATATCGACTGAATGTCTATTCAAAACCCACTTGAACTACTTAGTTTGGTTAATTCAACAAAACTGATGAACTTGATGAGCAATGCCAGCTTTTCAAAGTCTGAGAGTTGCTTGCACCTCCAGCACTTCTTGCTGCCCCCTGGCATCTTAGCACCCCCCAGGTAATTCCACAGTCCCCTTAGGGGGCACTGCCACCCTCCCTGGTCCAAGCCATGCAGCTGCCCTTTGGGCTCCTCCTCCGGTCAGCCCCCATCATCATCATCATCATCATCATCATCACATAGCTGTGGTCACAGGAGGACACAGGATGGCCCTCTGTCCCAGATGCTTGAGCTGAGATTTCTGCACTGCAGGGGGTTGGGCTAGATGAGCCTTGGGGGTCCCTTCCAACTCTACAGTTCTATAATTCTATGACACATTTCTAAGAGGAGAAGAAAAAGATGTTAATTGATGACTCTGAGCTCTTCTTTAAAAAAAAAATAAATTCATTTTTCATTTTTCATTTTCATTCATTACATAATCTCAAATTCTTAACGTTTACTATATATTCCTCCCTCCCTCTCTACCCTCCAAGACTTCCCCCAACTTGCGTTTCTGGTTTGTTTTCTATTTTCACCCACTTTGCTATCTCCCAACAGAAAAGGTTATTAATAACATAACTTCAAACCTAAAAACATAAAAAGAAAATTAAATACATCATCTTATTTCACTATCTTCTAAACATTTTCTGATGCCAATAATGTGGATGTTTATTTAAATAAATAAATAATTAAATAGATGACTCCTAGCCACAGCTGTCAACATTTCCCTTTTTTAAAGGGAAATTCCCTTATTCCGAATAGGATTCCTCACAAGAAAAAGGAAAAGTTGACAGCTATGCTCCTAGCTCTGACTTTCCCTAGAGACCTTAGATTCTAAGATCAATCATCATCATCATCAATAATAATAATATTTACTATTATTAACATTATTGCAATTTACTACCCGCCCTGCATCCTAAGGTCCCAGGATGGGGTGCAACTATTGACTGATTGATTGATTGATTGCATTTCACAGAATTGTAGAGTTGGAAGGGACCCTAAGGGCCATCTAGTCCAGCCCCCTGAAATACAGGAATTCTCCGCTAAAGCATCTCTGACAGATGGCCACCCAACCTTTTCTTAAAAACCTTCAGGGAAGTAGAGTCCACTCTTCCTGTCGGAAAGTTCCCCCTGACATTTAGTCGGAATTCCCTTTCTTTCTTGCAACTTGAAGCCATGGGCGCGAGTTCAAGGTGGAGTAACATGGTTCTCCACCCCGCTCATTGACTCCCGACAACAACCCTGTGAGTTAGGTCAGGCTGACGGAGGCAGTGTCTGCTCCAAGGACACCCGATGAGCTCCATGGCGGAGTGGGAGATTTGAACCCTGGTCTCCCAGGTCCTAGCCCGACCCTCTAAGCACTACGCCACACTGCCTCTCTCAAACATTGCGCTGTTCCATCCTTCCAGTCTTCAGGATGGAAGGATGGAAGACTGAAGAAACCCCAACTAAAGAATCATGGCAAGAAAAATTGATGGACTATGCAGAACTGGCAAAACTGACATATAAGCTACGGGACAAGGATAACTGGGACTTTAAAGATGAATGGGAACCCTTGAAGACGCAACAAAGCGAACTGGACTCCTTGGCTTGTTTTGAATAAACATTCACAAACCTTTTATTGATAATAATCAGCTAAATAATTTGAGGATCTATACAACTGTGTAACATGCAGAAAACAGCATTTTTAGAGAAATCAAAAGACTGGAACTGAGGGAAGTCGGCGGGGTGGGTGGGTTCTGTGGGGGGAGGGAGGAAAAATGGGGGGGAATAAGGATGATATGTTTCTGGATAATATGTTTTGTTTTAATTTTGAATTAAAAAGTTATTTAAAAAACAAACAAACAAACATTGCGCCGTTCCAAGTATCCGGAGGGCGCCAAGTTGGCGAAGCAAGAGGCTCCTGGCTGGAGAAATCCCCCTCCTCCGTCTGCTCCCGCCCCGCGCCTTCTCCATCTCCCGTTAGTTACCCAGTTCTTCGTAGCTCTCCGCGATGTTGCCGGCTCCGCACCAGAGTGTCCCCGGGTAGGTGAAGCCGCGCTTGGTCCGGCGCCGGGAGGAAGCCTCTCTGCCGTCCGCGCCGTCGAGGCAGGCTGCCTTGGCTTCTTCCACCCCGGGGAAGTCGGGCTCCTCCTCCTCCTGAGCCCCTGCGGAACAGCGGCTCAGGAACGCGGCCACCTCCCGGGGCTCCGTGGAGACGCTGCAGCCGCTCAGGCCGGCGCGTCGTCGGGGCGCCCAAGTGGCGCTCAGGAGCTCCTTCCCGTCGGACGCCTCCAAGCGGAGCACACCGGCCGCTAGCGGGCTGCGGAGGACGCAGAGGGCCGCCGGGGGCCGGACCGGGCCGGACCCAGCCCCCGTTAGCAGCAGCAGCAGCAGCAACAGCGGCAGCGACGTGCCAGGCATCGCGGCGGGAGCCACCGACGGAGCGGGCGGCGGCGGCTCGCTTTCAGCACCAGGGCGCAGAGACAGCGCCCGGCGCGCCCGGCGCCTTTTAAGCCCCGCCGTGCGGTGGCCTGATCCGCGGGGAGGGGAGGGGCCGGAGCCCTCCCTCCCTCCCTCCCTCTCTCCCCCGCTCCAAATCTCGACGGGCTCCCAGCTCTGGGAAGCAGAAAGCTCAGGCTTTTCTTAGTCAGGGTGACGGACGTAGTTCACTTGACAGCTGCGCTGGATGGCTCAGCAGGTGCGTCTGGGCACCAGCGAGGAATCGTGGAGTGTTTGAGGCAGAAGAGACCGCAAAGGTCCAGTCCAATCGCCTGCAATTCAAGGAAGCACAGCCAAACGATCCTTGAACCATAGCTCATGGTTTTGGGCATACTTATAGTTTAGATTCCAATAAAACCACCCCTGTCGTGTAAGAGGTAGGAGTCTTCCTTGCCAACTGTTGTAAGGTGATGGTTCAGCTATAGGATGGACTAGTTTGGAGCACACATTGCATGTCAGGCATCAAACGCTGTCAAAGCACCATTGCAGGTCAACGGTCAGATGCTGAGAGGTCACATTTGTCCAATGTGGAAATTGAGAACCGTCAGATGATAAAACACTCCGGGTGAATTAGCATTTCAGAGGCTGTTCAGAGGATGTTTGGACTTGGGCCTTCTCGGTGGTGGCGCCTGCCCTGTGGAACACCCTCCCACCAGATGTCAAAGAGAAAAACAACTACCAGATTCTTAGAAGACATCTGAAGGCAGCCCTGTTTAGGGAAGCTTTTAATGTTTAATAGGTTATTGTATTTTAATAGTCTGTTGGAAGCAGACCAGAGTAGCTGGAGAAACCCAGCAAGATGGGCAAGGTATAAATAAATTATTATTATTATTATTATTATTATTATTATTATTATTATTATTAAATGTTGTCAAAGCACCATTGCAGGTTAGCGATCAGATGCAGAGACGTCACATTTGTCCAATGTGGAAATCGAGAACTGTCAGATGATAAAACACTGGGTGAATTAGCATTTCAGAGGCTGTTGGGAAGATGCTTGGACTTGGCACCATGGAAGTCTCCACCCCACCTTCCACAGAGTTCCTCTCTTCACACTCTGAAAGAGCCATAATAATAATAATAATAATATTTTATTTATATCCCACCCTCCCCAGCGAAGCTGGGCTCAGATTGGCTAACAACAATAAAAGTAACACAGCATTCTAAAATCAATTCATTTTAAAATCAATTCAGAGTCAAATTAATGGCAAACATTGGGCTAGAGTTCTGTGAGGATTACAGAAGGAGGGGGTCAGACTGTGCCCTGGCCAAAGGCCTGGTGGAACAGCTCCGTCTTGCAGGCCCTGCGGAAAGATGTCAAGTCCCGCAGGGTCCTAGTCTCTTGGGACAGAGCGTTCCACCAAGTCGGGGCCAGTACTGAAAAGGCCCTGGCTCTGGTTGAGGCCAGCCTAACCTCCCTGTGGCCTGGGACCTCCAAGATGTTTTTATTTGAAGACCGTAAGGTCCTGCATGGAACATACTGGGAGAGGCAGTCCCGTAGGTATGAGGGTCCTAGGCCGTATAGGGCTTTAAAGGTCAAAACCAGCACCTTGAACCTGATCCTGTACTCCACCGGGAGCCAGTGCAGCTGGTATAGCACCAGGTGAATGTGATCCCGTGGCAAGGACCCTGTAAGGAGTCTCACCACGGCATTCTGCACCCGCTGGAGTTTCTGGGTCAGCTTCAAGGGCATCCATGATGCATCCAGGGGAGCCTTTTGGGTTCCCTATGGGTGCACCTACGGGTGCAAGAAGATCAAACCTCTCCATTCTGAAGGAAATCAGCCCTGAGTGCTCACTGGAAGGACAGATCCTGAAGCTGAGGCTCCAAGACTTTGGCCACCTCATGAGAAGAGAAGACTCCCTGGAAAAGACCCTGATGCTGGGAAAGATGGAGGGCACAAGGAGAAGGGGACGACAGAGGACAAGATGGTTGGACAGTGTTCTCAAAGCGACCAGCATGAGTTTGACCAAACTGCGGGAGGCAGTGGAAGACAGGAGTGCCTGGCGTGCTCTGGTCCAGGGGGTCACGAAGAGTCGGACACGACTAAACGACTAAACAACAACATGGGTGCAGGTCCAGGCCAGCAGCCTTTCTCCCCCTGGAGCAGCCTGAGGACGAAAGGGTTAGCTCTTCAGCAGCTTCCTTCCCTCCTGCTGCTCCTGGGACTGACCGAGAGTTACCTCGGCAGCCCCCCCTTCTCGAATTCATGACTGGCTTCCAAGAGGGTGGGCTGAGGCCGGTCGCTGTGGCAACTGAGATGGGGTGATCTCGGAGGGCCCGTAGGACGCGGCCTCCTTTGGGATTCCTTCCTTTCAGGCCCCTTCGGGACAGAGCTCTTTGTCCAGAAAGCTGCGCCCGCCATCCCGGGTCAACGAGGTGACCCCCGCCTGCCCTGGTGGACTGGAGGGACTCCTGCAAGCCGGCTCTGGGGCTGAGCTGGTTTCTTCAGAAGTGTTCTAAGAAAGCCCTCTGTGTGTGTGGGTTTGTGTGCGGACCTGGGGGAAGTTATGCAACCCACCTGCATCTTGGGCTGGACAAAAATCTAAGGCTGCTTTGAATCCTAGAGTTGTAGAGCTGGAAGGGACCGGTGGGTCATCCATCCCAACATGCTGCAATGCAGGAACCACAGCTGATCACAGCGCACATCAGGCCCCAGAAGGTGCAGTTTCCCTGCAGAGGGGAGGAGGAAGAAAGTTGCAGCATTGGGGAAGGAAAATAATAATAATAATAATAATAATAATAATAATAATAATAATAGTAAAATAAAATAATTTTATTTATACCCTGCCCTCCCCAGCCAGAGGAACGCGCTTGGCACTGTGGGTTAAACCGCAGAGCCTAGGGCTTGCCGATCAGAAGGTAGGCGGTTCGAATCCCCGCAATGACGGGGTGAGCTCCTGTTGCTCGGTCCCTGCTCCTGTCAACCTAGCAATTCGAAAGCACGTCAAAGTGCAAGTAGATAAATAGGTACCGCTCCAGCGGGAAGGTAAACGGCGTTTCCACACGCTGCTCTGGTTTGCCAGAAGCGGCCTAGTCCTGCTGCCCACATGACCTGGAAGCTGCACACCGGCTCCCTCGGCCAGTAAAGCGAGATGAGCGCAGCAACCCCAGAGTCGGCCACGACTGGACCTAATGGTCAGGGTCCCTTTACCTTTACCCTGGCCAGAGCCGGGCTCAAGGCGACTAACACAAGTAAAATTACAATAAAGAAAATAATGGGGGGGGGGACCCAATTTAAAATGCAATTTAAATTGCAGCCTCATTTTAAAAGTAGCCCATAAATCAAAACCGTAAAAGGAGGGAAACAGAAGGGTCAGTCTGAGTCCAAACCAAAGGCCATGCGGAACAGCTCTGTCTTGTAGGCCCTGCAGAAAGATGTCAAGTCTTTGCTGTTCTCCCTTCTCTCATCACACTAGAACTCGTGACCCCCCAATGAAGCCGAATTTGGAAGGTTCAGGACAGATAAAGTCCTTCTTCACACAGCACAGAGTTAAACTACGGAACTCCCTGCCACCAACTAGGATGGCTTTTAAAAAGGATCAGACAAATTCATGGAAGAGAAGAGGGATTTTGATGGTTTCTAGTCAATGAGATAAATAAAATAAAATTTAAGCCTCGAATAAAATGTAAGATACTAACTGATGCTAAAGAAAGAGGTGGATTTGCCCTGCCAGACCTTAAGCTTTATTATGAATCAGCTGCATTTTGTTGGCTGAAAGAATGGCTGCTTCTTGAAAACACGGACATTTTGGACTTAGAATGTTTTAATAGTCTTTGGATGGCATGCATACTTGTGGTATGATAAGGTCAAAGCACATTAAGCGTTTAAAAACCATATTGTCAGGAAAGCACTGTTTAATGTCTGGATAAGATATAAGGATTTGCTTGAAAACAAAACTCCAAGGTGGTTGTCACCAATGGAAGCAAAGGCTCAGAAAAAGCTCAATATGGAGGCCAATTGGCCGAAATATTGGGAAATTTTGGAACAAGAGGGAGACAGATTAAAACTGCAGAGTTTTGAAAAACTAAAAAAAAAAGTGCGAAATTGGCTTCATTATTACCAAATAATGGAGGCTTACAATTTGGATAAGAAAATTGGCTTTCAGGTGGAAAAATCAAAATTGGAAATAGAACTGTTAGACCCTAAAACTAAGAATTTGTCAAGAATGTATAACTTGCTGTTGAAATGGAATACACAGGATGAAACGGTGAAATCTGCTATGATTAAATGGGCACAAGATGTTGGACATAACATTATGATGGCTGACTGGGAACAGTTATGGACCACAGGTATGAAGTTTACGGCATGTAATGCCTTAAGAGAGAATATAATGAAAATGATCTACAGGTGGTACATGACGCCAGTCAAGCTTGCAAAAATCTATCATTTGCCTGATAATAAATGTTGGAAGTGTAAAGAGATTGAAGGTACATTCTTTCACCTTTGGTGGACATGCCCAAGGATTAAGACTTTCTGGGAGATGATTTATAATGAAATGAAAAAGGTATTTAAATATACCTTTCAGAAGAAACCAGAGGCCTTTCTCCTGGGCATGGTCGGCCAATTGGTGTCAAAGAAGGATAGAACTTTCTTTATGTATGCCACAGCAGCAGCAAGAATACTTATTGCAAAGTACTGGAAGACACAAGATCTACCCACCCGGGAAGAATGGCAGATGAAGGTGATGGACTATATGGAACTGGCGGAAATGACTGGCAGAATCCGAGACCAAGGAGAAGAGTTGGTGGAAGAAATTTAAAGTTTATCTACAGAAACACTGTAAAATTAAGGAATGTTAGAAGGATGTTGGAATGAAGTAATGTGGTTTTAGCAGAAATGATATAAAGGATTAAGTAGAAATGGATTGTTAATTGGTGAAAGAACAGAATGTAAAATTATAGTATATTAAGATAAATCATCAGGATAGAAATAAAGATGGAAAGGATTTGCTGAAATATCTAATTGAATTAGAATACAAAAAAGGGAGGTGTGAGGAGGTCAAGGAAATAAGCAAAGGAAAGAAAGTTATGTAAAGGATTGATTTGTGTTTTTTTTCCTTTAATTATCTGCATCTTTTTTCTGTTTTTTCCCCCTATGTTTTTGTATTTTCTGTATTTTTATTTTTTCCCCTCTGTTTAAATATGTTTTTTATTTTTTATTTTTGTAACCTTTAAAATCTCAATAAAAATCTATTGAAGAAAAAAAAAAGAGATAAATAACTATGCAACTTTCGGAAGACATCTGAAGGCAGACTTGTATAGGGAAGTTTTTGATGTTTTATTATGCTTTTATATTTGTTGGAAGCCACCCAGAGTGGCTGGGGAACCCAGTCAGATGGGTGGAGTACAAATAAAATAATAATAATAATAATAATAATAATAATAATAATAATAATAAGAAGCCACAATGGCTCTGCTCTGCCTCCACAGTTGGAGCCAGCAATATTTCTAAATACCAGTTGCTAGAAACTGCAGGAGGAGAGAGTTGCTCTTGTGCTCGAATCCTGCTTGGTGGCTTCTGGCAGGCATAAGGGATATGCCACCTTGAGGAACCTGGAGAAAACGTAGGGATAAAAACACAATAAATAATGATAAATAATGATAAATTTGCTGCAACCCAGAATCTCTGGATCTCTACTGGAGACACTGGTAAGATCCTGCAGGAGCTGTGGGGTGGGGTGACCTACAGCTGTGTGCAAGATGGAGAGGATCCCTTTCCCCCCAGCGGCCTTGGCTGAGCCCTGAGCTGCAAGGCTGGGCTGGCTGTGCCCCTCTGCCAGGGGAGAGGCAGCGTGATTCACCCATTCAAGAGGTGCCCATTCACTCTGCCCAGGGAACAGACCCTGCATTGAGGTGGGAGCCCAGTCTCGGTGCCTTCTCATCCTGCCTTTTTTGTCTTCCCTGGGAAGGTGCAGGCTCAGGCCTGACCCTGGCAGCACAGGGAGGCTGGCGCAGGAGTCCATGCCAGGAACCACCAGAGGGAGAGAGGTCCTAGAACTGTCAAGTTGGAAGGGACCCCAGGGGTCATCTAGTCCAACCCGCTGTAATGCAGGAATCACAGGTGAGGGAGTGGGAGGTGGTTAGGTGGGCAGTGTGTTGGGTCCTGCTTCTGGGTTTCCCATGGGGGCATCTGATCGGCCACTGGGAGGGCAGGATGTTGAATTAGATGGACCCCCTTCGACTGGCTGTGCCCAGGCTTGTCTATTGTGATAGCAGAACCTCCACAAGTGAGAGCAGTCTACCTCTGAACACCAGACAATGGGGAACAACAATTGGAGAATACTCTTGCCCTCGGAAGCTGCTTGTGGGCTTCCCTTTTGGGACTCTGGTTGCCCACTGTGAGAACAGGATGCTAGCCCTTTGGCCTGATCCAGCAGCCTCTTCTGATGTCCTTATATTATTCCAGCTGCTGGTGGTTCAGGAGTTCACTGACTGCATGTGTTTTTAATGAACTCCATGGCGGCTTTTGATTACAACGCGTTTTTACTTAAGCTCCTCAGTTTCTTTCCATTTCATTCATTGCATTGATCTCCCACCTTTCCCCCCCGAGAAAATCCACTTGGCATCTGGGGCTCTCCCCCTTTCAAGGCAGGTGCAGAGCAGGGCCAGCGAGAGGTGTGGCCGAAAGCAAGAGGGCGTGGCTAGGGAGGAGGTGTGGCCTGAGGAGAGAGTCTTGCCAGGGGCCAGACAGAGGCCTCGAGGGCCACATTTGACCCCTAAGTCTGAGCTCTCCCACCTTTTAAGCTGGGTAGGCCAATGATCATATAAGGCAGCCTCCAACATCTCCTTCTCCCCAAGTCTGCCTGCTTGCAGTCACTGCGTCCAGACCTTGGGTGTGTGTGTGTGTGTGTGTGTGTGTGTGTACACCGTATTTTTCGCTCTATAACACGCACCCGACCATAACATGCACGTAGTTTTTAGAGGAGGAAAACAAGAAAAAAAAAATTCTAAACGAAACAGTGGATGTATGATTTTTGTGGTTCATGCTGTGGCCACAGACATCTGATCTGACAGTGAGTTTGGAGAAGCCCAATGCAAAAATCCTGAGGATCCATGTGGATCCATGCTTTGTAACCACGTTTTTGCACCACTGCAGCCCCAGGCAACAGTGGGTGCGTGATTTTTTTGGTGCAAGATGTAGCCATGGACATGCTATGTGATCTGATGGTGAATTTGGGGTGACCCAGTGCAAAAATCCTGAGGATCCATGTGGATCCGTGCTTTGTAACCATGTTTTAAGTGGGGAGGGAAGGAAAAGCACTCAAGGGACAAGGAGTATGTGGAGAAGGATGCTGCTAATAATGAAGAAGAGGGGTATAAGAGGAGAAGGCTCCTCTCCTCTCCCACTTTGCTCCTTTAAATCAAGCAGGCTCTGCTTTTCTCCCTCCTCTCCGCTCATCCCCAGCTTAGCGAGCTGAAAAACTTTGCTGCTATGTAGCGAGCTGAGTGGGGAGGAGAGAGGGACAGAGAGCCTGCTTGCTTTAAACGAGCCAACTCGTGTAAGCGGCTCTTCTCCTCTCCCGCTTTGCTCCTTTAAAGAAGCAGGCTCTCTGTCCCTCTCTCCTCCCCATTCAGCGGCTCTTCTCCTGCTTTGCTGTTTCAAAGCAAGTCACGGAGGAGGAAAGGAAGGGGAACCATGGATCCTCTGCTCACGACTGCAGCAGATCCCCCCCCCGCCACCCGTAGGCATTCCCTCCATAACACGCACAGACATTTCCCCTTACTTTCTAGGAGGAAAAAAGTGAGTGTTATGGTGAAAAAAATACGGTACATGTATATATTCTCTAGCAATTCTACCAGCCTCCTGTTCTCACAGTGGGATGCGGGTGGCGCTGTGGGTTAAACCACAGAGCCTAGAACTTGCCGATCAGAAGGTCGGTGGTTCGAATCCCTGCAACGGGGTGAGCTCCCGTTGTTCGGTCCCTGCTTGTACCAACCTAGCAGTTCAAAAGCACCTCAAAGTGCAAGTAGATAAATAGGTACCGCTCTGGCGGGAAGGTAAACGGTGTTTCCGTGCTTCTCTGGTTCGCCAGAAGTGGCTTAGTGATGCTGGCCACATGACCCGGAAGCTGTCTGTGGACAAATGCTGGCTCCCTCGGCCTATAGAGCGAGATGAGCCCCGCAACCTAGACTTGGTCACGACTGGACCTAATGGTCAGGGCTCCCTTTACCTTTACCTGTTCTCACAGTGGCCTTTCAGGTGCCCAAAGGGGAAACCTCCCCACAAGCAGGACCTCAGCACATGAGCAACACTCTCCCCCTTGCAATTCCCCCAAACTAGCATTCAGAGGCATTTGCTGCCTCCAACGGGAGGGCGGGAGAAGAGGGGCGTTGTGGCTGGCAGGCCCCTGATAGCCCCCTATTCGTTTAACAAAACGGTTTGTTTTAATATTTCTGCAAAGCTCAGTGAGCTCAGCCCCCTGCTCTGTAGACAAAGCCGTTTCTCTAGCAAGGAAGTGCAATAGGAATAAATCTGCAGTTCTGCTGCAGGAGAGGAGAGACGGTCCGCAGCCCTCCTCTCTCGCTCTCCCCTGCAGCTTAGGAGCTTCCCTGCTTGGCTCTTCCACTTCCAGACAGGACCCCCCTCTGCGCTGGCCTACTGATCTGAATTGTAAATGTGTTCCTTGAAACGCATTGTGTGCCCAGGAGAAAAGCGAGGGGGTGTCCCTGGCAAGGCCTGCCTGGATTTCATCCCAATAGTTCAGCGGAGCAAAGGATTGGCTGGTTCAGGGGGTGGGGGCTTCCCACCAAGTGCAAGCTCAAAAAAAAGAGGGTGCAGGATTCAGAGACATGCTAGAACCTGGTCCTGAGGGAACCAGAAATCTGGTTTCCCCACCACCGCCACCCCAAGGAAAACTGGGAGCTTGTGGGACCTTGAAGCTTGCTCACTTTTCGGCAAAGAGTCCTGTGTAGGTTTGAAACTTGCTCGCTTATCGGCAAGGCGCGCTACCACAGAGCTATGACCCTTTCCCTAAAAACAAAGTCAGGTTCCAGTCCACATGGTTATGAATAAAAGGTTGATTTAAAGAGGAAGCTGTCCTAATTTTTCACAGTCAGGTCCATCTAGCTCAGTAGTGCCTACACTGACAGGCAGAAGCAGCTTGTTGATATTTCAGAGAAGGGTCTTTTCCCAGTCCTGACTAGAGAGGCTGCCAGTTAGCTTGGGTGGTTAGAGCATGGTGCTGATAACACCAAAATTGTGGGTTCAGTCTCCCTATGGGCCACTTCCATATTCCTGCATAACGGGGCTGGACTAGATGTGTTATGTACTGAAGTTCTCACCCTGGGCCAGCAGGAGGATACTGTAGATAGTTCAGGTCCACATATGCAAATAAGGGATCGAAAGTGACGTTCAGTGATTGGATCGTTACAGAAAATGGTTACTGTTGCATTCTAGTGGAGCTCTATATAAGCAGGCTGATTGAACCCTTCAGTTCAGTTCTGTTCTGGCCTGTGAATAAACAAGAGCTGTTTGAAGAATCGCTGGGTTGTCTGATATGTTCACCCAGAACTTAACAAGATGGCTCTGGGGTCCCCTCCAACTCTACAATTCTATGTTTGAACTCGGGATCTTTTGCATTCAAACCCAATGCTCTGAGCTACAGCCCTCCCTGTAGTCCCACACCATTCCTCCCAGTCTGATCTGTTTCCTGGGCAGTCCCAGCCAGCCCAGACCCCACCAAACAATCTAGGGAGTTGTCTGGGTTGCCCCACTTTAGGATTAATCCCACAGGGCCTCATCAGCTATTGCTCTATGACCCACTGGCAGGGCCGGATTTAGGTTTCATGAGGCCCTAAGCTACTGACGGTAATGGGGCCCTTTATATGTCCAGCTGTCCTTTGTCAACAACAAATTGTCACTGTTTTTGTGTGCTGAATATATGCTATATAGGTATCTATTAGGGACGCGGGTGGCGCTGCGGGTTAAACCACAGAGCCTAGGACTTGCCGAACAGAAGGTCAGCAGTTTGAATCCCTGCGATGGAGTGAGCTCCTGTTGCTCGGACCCTGCTCCTGCCCACCTAGCAGTTCGAAAGCATGTCAAAGTGCAAGTAGATAAATAGGTACCGCTCCAGCGGGAAGGTAAACGGCGTTTCCATGCACTGCTCTGGTTCGCCAGAAGCAGCTTTGTCATGCTGGCCACATGATCCGGAAGCTGTATGCCAGCTCCCTCAGCCAGGAAAGCGAGATGAGCTCCACAACCCCAGAGTTGGCCACAACTGGACCTAGTAGTCAGGGGTCCCTTTACCTTTACCTAGGTATCTAAAGCCATTTGCACATGTTGTTGCCATGCAACCAGTCCATGCAGAATGTCGACACCCTATAGATAGAAATGAGCAAATCAGTGAAATTTTAGGGAGCAGGCAGGGCCCATTATTTACATCACAGGAGCCTACACAACGCAAAACAAAACACTGTTGCTGTATGTAGGTTTTATTTTAATTGTTTTTTATCTTATATTTTGGAAATGTACATCCAGGTTGTTGTTTTCTTTGATTTTTTTGCCCCCCCCCCAAAAGAGTGGGGCCCTAAGCTATAGCTTGTTTAGCTTATACGTAAATCCAGCACTGCGGCCACTGCGGGAGAATTTTCAGGCACCGTTCTCGACCTTGATGTCATTTGACTGCGTATAGAGTTTGGGTTTTTGCTCAGAAGACTTGTGCATGAAGTTAGATGTAGCTGTGGTTCTGTGCTGCAGGGGGGTTGGACTAGATGAGCCCACGAGGTCCCTTCCAACTCTGTCACTCAAATCTTGCCACCAGTGCTAGTCTGAGCAAGAACGAAGGTTCTTAGCTCCCTTGATTCCTTCCTTCCTGTAGCAGATCTGGGCATGATGGTCACTGGTTATTCATGAAGTTCAGCCAAAGGACAAGCCAACGGCGCCCTCAGGCGTCGATCTGAGAGTCCTGCTCAGCATTTGAGATGGACGTTCCTTCCACTTCTCTGTCCGCCCCAGACATTTATATCACCCCAACCCCCCCCCCCAAATAATCCTGGGAACTCGCGGATCCCAGCACCACAGAACTACCCAGCCACTGTTAAGAAAAGTTCACTGAAAATTTTCACTGTTATGAAAAGCTGGCAACCTTACCCTGAGCCTCATAGAATCATAGAATCTTAAGAGCTGGAAGGGACCCAAAGGCCATCTAGTCCAACCCGCTGAAATGCAGGAATCTCAGCGGAAGCATCCAGGACAGAGGGCCATCCAACCTCTGCTTAAAAACCTCCAAGGAAGGAGAAGTCCCCTGCCTCTCGAGGGAGTCTCTTCCATTGTTGAACAACTCTTGTCATCAGAAAGTTCTTCCTGATGCTGAGTCGGAATCTCCTTTCTTGTAACTTGGAGCCATGGCTTCGAATCCTACCCTCCAGAGCAGGAGAAAACAATCTTGTTCCCTCTTCCTTATGACAGCCCTTGAGATAGTTGAAGATGGCTCTCCTATCTCCTCTCAGTCTCCTCTTTCCCAGTCCAAACATACCCAGCTCCATCAACTGTTCCTCATCAGGCTTGGTTTCCAGAACCCTGGTCATCTTGGTTGCCTTCCTTTGCCCACCTTCCAGCTTATCAACATCCTTCTTAAATTGTGGTGCCCAGAACTGGACATGGTCTTCCAGGGGTGGTCTGACCAAGGCAGATTAGAGTCGGACTATCACTTCCCTTGGATGTGGGTGGCGCTGTGGGTTAAACCACAGAGCCTAGGGCTTGCCGATCAGAGGGTCAGCAGTTCGAATCCCTGCGACAGGGTGAGCTCCCGTTGCTCAGTCCCTGCTCCTGCCAACCTAGCAGTTCGAAAGCAAGTAGATAAATAGGTACTGCTCCAGCGGGAAGGTAAACGGCGTTTCCATGCGCTGCTCTGGTTCGCCAGAAGCGGCTTAGTCATGCTGGCCACATGACCCGCAAGCTGTACGCCGGCTCCCTCAGCCAATAAAGCAAGATGAGCGCCGCAACCCCAGAGTCGGTCACAACTGGACCTAACGGTCAGGGGTCCCTTTACCTTTACCTTTATCACTTCCCTTAATCTAGACACAAGACTTCGGATGACTTCAGCCTTGCTGAAGCAGGATTTGCCCCACATCCTAAATGAGGAAACCAGCTGGTGGGTTTCCTCTGGGGCATGGGGCACTGCCTTCTCCTGAGCCAAAGCATTGCTCCATCTAACTCCATGCTGCCAACACTGTCTGGCAGCATTTCTCCGCTGCTCTTCCTTATCACAAAGAAGTCTGATCTTTTGAGGAAAGCGCGTTTGTTGCAAGCCTCCCAAAGAACTGGATTGAGCCCTACTCCTGTTCCACTGCTTCTCTGGACCTCCCTTGTTGTTTTCTCCCCCTCCTGGGCTCCTCGTGGTGAATGAATTGTGAATAGCTTTAACTGTCAGGCCAGAGCTGGCCCTGGAGTCTGGACCCTGGCCAGGCAAGGGCTGGGCTTCCCCAGCTGTCACTGTCCGTGGCCCAAGGCCCTCCCTCCGTCCTCCGCTTGGATCCAGTAGCACCTTTGGCCTCCCAGGAAAAAGCACCTCCTGAGTGTCCGTCTGTCTGGAAGAGGCCTGGGAAGAAGCAAAGATCAGATCTCCTTTCCCAGGTACTGGGCATGCCACATGGGGGAATGGGAAGTAGTGTGCTTTTGGGGTCTTTTCTCCCCCCAGGGAAATTCTGGGGCTGCCTCTGACGTTTGGGAAATATCGGGTTTATTGGGGTGGGCATTTATGTATTTATTTTGGAGAGCAGAGACCCACAGGCAAGGACGGAAGAGGATCCAGCCCACATTTGATTCCTCCTTTAAGAAATCCACGCCAAACTTCCAGAATGTTGCTGTTTCCACGTAGGATTCCAGCTGATCCCAGCAAATTCAGCTGGAGGGATTCTAGGGCAGTTTGGGGACGGGTGGGGTTCTTGCACAACCATTTCGCTTCCCTGGAAAGATTGGACTGTTTTTGCAAGGAGGAAGGAAAGGGATCGGGCCTGACAGGCTGGGAAGGGTGTGATAACTCTGCTGGGATAGCGCTGTCGTCGGCAGAGCGGGGGACACTTCACCTTGGGTCACGGGTTCGAGCCCCATGTTGGGCCAAAAGTTCCTGCATTTTAGGGGGTTGGGCTAGATGACCCCCCTTCCAACTCCACAATTCTATGGCAGCACCTAAACTTTGGAACTCCCTGCCTGTTGATACCTTTTCACCGTCCTCTTTTTGGCTAAGCCTGCTAAACCTACTTTTCTTCATACAAGACTACCCAGCTGTTTAGGAAGTTGAGGCAAGTCTTAATCTCTTTTCAGTCTACTGTTATTTTAACTTTACGAAAGCTTTAAATTATTGTTGTTGCTGTTAATTTTTCTGATTTATAATGCTATTGGCTTTTTCCAGTATTTTTTTATAATCTTTGTATTTGATTTTCAAATATATATGAATAAATGTACATACATACATGCATACATACATCAAAAAGCAGTACAAAATCCAAATATTGAGATTACTCTGAATCTCCTGACTCCCCCCTCCATCCCTTCCATCGGTTCTTTTGATTCTATTTTCAACTGCTTATCAATACTTCTCCAGTTTTTCATCTTCCTAAGTTATCTATACTTTCTGTTACATTACAAGTGTATTTAAAGTCCTGCTAATGTTTTGACCTGTTTACAATTATTTTGTATATACATTATAAACATTTCCCATTCTTATTAAAAAAATTCTTGTCTTCTTGATTCCCGAGTTTCCCAGTTAATTTTGCCATTTCGGCACAGTCCATCAACTTAATGTTATCGATTTAGCTCTTTTGTAAACTGCTCTGAGGGCTCCCCCCCCCCAATAAACTGATAGGTAACTGTTAAGAAATAAATAAGTAACTCTTGTTTTGCTGCAACGTCCCCACAAGCGAATCAGGATGAATTGCTCAATAAGCTGGTTATTAGAGCCCTGAGCCAGAATGTGGGCCTCTTGTTCTGCCATTAAGCCCCCAAAAGAAGTATTCTAGTCATCATGATTCTGCATAATGGTCACTTCCCCCCCCCCCAAAAAAAAGAAATAGGAAGCTGCCCCAGAGTGAGTCAGAGTGTTGGGTCTGTCTAGCCCCATATTGTTTGCACTGACTGGCAGAAGCTCTCCAGGGTTTCAGGCAGCTGTGCAGACTTGAAGATGTGGAGCCTCCTGCATGCAAAGTAGATACTCCTAGCAATAAATATTCTAGTCCTCGTGAAGGTCAGTTCCATCCCTTTATTGTTAGACTTCCCTGTGCGGGGATTGTTTTATTCTGTTGTATTTTGTATTAAGCTTGTTTTTTAAGTTGTATTTCAATCAATTGTTTTATATCTGGTGTTAGCCGCCCTGAGCCCGGTCTTGGCTGGGGAGGGTGGGGTATAAATAAATTATTATTATTATTATTATTATTATTGACTTACTGAGATGCTCTCAGCGATGCTTAAATGTGCATTTGCAGCTGTTAGAGGGAACTGCGAAGCCTTTTTGACACGTGGTTTAACTCTGGAAAGGCAGCTCACAAAGAAATGTGGAAGAGTCTGCTCCAATTGGTGCAAGATTTCTGGTGACTCTTGAGGAACCTTGCGATAGAAAGCATCTCTTTGCATATATTCTTCTCCAGCCCCCAACCCTCCCACCTTCCCTTACAGCTTCTCCTCCATCTGCTGACCCTACCACGTCTCCATGGATCTGAAACACGTCCCCGACCCACGAGAGCAGGGCTGGTATTTGGGGCTGATGGCCCCCAACGTCAAAGGCCCCAGCTTCGCCTGGCTGGACCCCTCCCGCCTCTACTGCCATCCCCAGGTACCTGATGGACCGCAGGATAGCTCAGTCAGTAGAGCAGGAGCCTCTTAATCTCAGTGTTGCAGGTTTGAGGCCTGCATTGTGCTGTGGGGTTGTACTAGATGACCCACAGGTCCCTTTCCAACTTTACAGATTCTGTGATAAGGAGTTGAGGCGGTGCATTACAGTGGGGGTGGGAGTGAATGGACAGTAGCTTTTTGTAATGTGAGAGGCTGGTGTGGAACCGGGCTTTTCTCAGGTGGGAGATGGGAGAAGATAAGAGGCAGTGCGGTGTAGTGGTTAGAGCGTTATCCTGGGATGGACCAGGGCTCAAATCCCCACTCAGCCATGAAACTTTCCCTGGGTGTGACCCTCAGCCTAACCTACATCACCTGGCTGTAGATTTACCATGGTGCTGTTGGGGAAAAAGGCTCCCAGAATAAATGAAAAAATTACATACACACACTAACAACAACAAAATAGTAATAATAGAGATTTCCCGCCCAATTTATTTATTTATTAAATTCATATTACATGTTAGTTACCGTACAATTTCAGCACTGTACATAACATATATTATATTAAATATACGGATTCCCCACATCTAACCCTATACCCCATTCACCTTTTATCCAAATATCCATGTGATTTCCCTCACCCACTTGCACAATGTCCTTCTCGCTACATTAAAACTGTCGCTGTTTTCATATTTGTTCATCACATTAATCAATCCTCTGTTCTAGAATAATTGCATCTTAGCTTAATGAACTCAGTCAGTACTTATCCAAAGATTTACACTACCATTCCTTTCTTAATTCTTGTTTTGATCGCATTCTAACTGACGCTGTCATCTTGGCTCGTTCAATATATTCGCAGAATTTAATTTGCCACTCTGACATTGAGGGAGTCTCCTTGCTCTTCCAGTTTCTGGCCACAAGTACTCTTGCAGCCGCTGTTGCGTATAAAAAGACTCTGACCTTATCTTTAGGGATATAGTAATAATAGAGATTAATGATACGCATTGATATTGGGATCTACCTCCCTCTCTGATCTCGCCAGGCCTTGCAGGACTGCGTGGAAGATCTCCTGCAAACCTTTCGGGGCGACCCCATTGACCTGGTTGCCGGCATTGATGCAATGGGCTTCATCCTAGGTGAGTCGGGGGCTCGGCTTGGCCGGAGTGCAAAGAGCAACGCAGAAGCAATCCAAGGGATAGAGATGCAGTGGAGAGTTCAGCTGTGGAACTCCCTGCCACAGGGATGGCCACTGACCTGGATTGCTTTAAAAGTGCGTTGGGGAAAGCCACGGAGGAGGAGAGTGCTATCGAAGGCTCCTAGCCGCAATGGCTGCGCTCTGCCTCCATAGTCAAAGGCAATAATGCTTCTGAAAATCAGTTGCTGGAAACTACAGAAGGAGAGAGGACTCCTTGTGCTCAGATTTTTCTTGCAAGTTTCCCTTTGGGGCGTCTGGTTATGAGAACAGCCTGCCAGACTAGGTGGGTCCCCTTTGCAGGACTCCTCTGTTGTTCTTATGTTCCTAAAAATGCCTCTGAGCACATGCAGAGGGCATTTCCTCTCCAGCAAACCTATTCTGCATTCCCAATTACAGGTAGGTAGCCGTGTTGGTCCGCCGTAGTTGAAACAAACAAAAAATAATAAAATAAAATTTAAAAATTCCTTCCAGTAGCACCTTAGAGACTCTAAGGTGCTACTGGAAGGAATTTTATTATTTTATTATTTTATTTTGCATTCTCAATATGATGGCAAAGGACGCTGGAGTATTTTCCAAGCAGGGTTGAACCCTGGGGATAAGTTTGGTGAAAACAAAATGAATTGATTTGGGGCTGGGGTTAGGGAGGGCATGGCGTGGCAACTCACAGTTCAGGGGGGCACCCCTTTGCCCTTCTCAACCCGCCCTCAGGCGCTGCCATCGCCCACACCCTCCAGAAGGGCTTTTTGGCCATACGCAAAGCCGGGCACCTGTGCGTGAAAACTCTCTCGAAGCCTTACAAGGACTACCAGGCTCGTGAGAAGGTGATGGAGATGCGGGCTGACGCCATCTCGCCAGGTGAGCAGAGATAATACGAATAATTTTATTATTTATATCCCCACCCATCTGGCTGGGTTTCCCCAGTCACTCTGGGCGGCTTCCAGTACATATAAAAACATAATTCAACGTCAAACATTTAAAACTTCCTGAAATAATAAGAATTTCCCCTTGTCCAGTTCTCCCTCCGCAAAGGAACTGATGTCTACACACACAGAGACAGGGTCAGGGCTGGGTACCTATCACCACTAACCATTGAGCTTGCTGGCCACTGGAACTGACAGGAGCTGGGGTCCATCTACGCCCTCCTCCATCAGAGGCAGTAAATGCCTATGTGGGCGCAGGAGGGAAGAGTTTTACCATTGCCCTGAGTTCCTGCCTGTTCCTACCAGTTGCTAGAAACTGCAGGCCGGACTGATCCATCCGGATTCTTCTTATGGAGGTCTATTGTGATTGCAGAACCTCCATGTCTAGCAGCAGTCTACCTGTGAATACAGGCAATGGAGAATTGTGCTCAGGACCAGCTTGTGGGCTTCCCATTGGGCAGGGTTGCCGTATTTCTAGAAGTAAAAACTCAGGATGCAAAAGATTTTTTTTCAGCAAATGCAAAGTATCGGAGCTTTTTCTGGGAAACGAAACTCAAAAGTTGTTGGCAATCAACCTCAAAATCCCCGATGTTTTGCCGGTTTTCCGAAATTTCCCCAAGATGCTCTTTTTGCCGTGTGGCAACCCTACGCTTGGGCCCCCTTGGGCCTGATCTAGCACTGCAGGGCCCTTCTGAGGTTTCCTAGCTATTGCTCCAGATCCACATATATTTTTTTAACCTCTCAGGTGAGGAACGGGGTGGGGCGGAACTTGGCACACTAACCCCACCTTGCCCTCTGCCCACTTTTTGCCCAGGCCTTCGCGTCTTGCTGGTGGACCAGTGGGTCGAGACCGGGGGGACGATGCGGAGCGCCATCCGCCTGGTGGAGGAACAAGGCGGCCTAGTGGCAGGTGGGTCGGTGAGCAGGCGGCCGGGCTCGGCCCCCTTGGCATTCCTAGCAGCGATAGAGGTTGGTGGCGCCTCCAGCTGCAGGAGCAGTCTACCCTGGCTCTGAATCTGTCGGTGATCGCTGCCTTTCCCCCAACCTTGCATGCAGGCATCGCCGCCATCTGCGTGGAGGACAGCGAGGGCGGGCTCTGGCTGAAAGACCACTACAAGTGGGCGCATTGTGTGCCCCCCAAAGTGATGCCCCAGTTCAACGCTCACAAGCTGGACTCCTTCCAGGCCTTCAACCCCAACCAAGGACCGCAATAGGGAGGAAGACGCACAGGTATATGCACAGCGCCCAAGGCGTCCTGCAGAGGCCCGTGGCGTCCCAATAGTGGCAAACTCCGCCTGCTTCCCGGGCCATTAACCTCCGGGATCTTGCAAGCTCGTAACTCCAGACCAGTTTGGGAATCTTGCCTGCGTACCTTCCAGCTTATCTGGCACTCCATCAGAAAAAATGTTCCTTTTCCGTGTTCTTCTGCCCCGGTGTAGTTAATAAACCACCTGCCGAATCGGTGAAACTTAGAATCCGAGTTCGGAGGGACCCCAAGGGTCATCCATCCCAACCCACTGTAATCGCGGCTAAACATTGATAGCGTTGATGTACAAAGTGCTCCATGTTGCATTAAAAAAACAAACACTGAGGTCTTGGGTGGAGGTCCTGAGGTGCAGAGAGGAGAGGGGAATGTTGTGGGGAGAGGAGGGTGTTATGGAATTGTAGCGCTGGAAGGGACACCAAGGGTCATCTAGTCCAACCCCCTGCATGGTCCTGGGGCCACACAGAGATGCCTGGAGGGCCACAGTTCCCCCTCCTATCAGCGAAACATGAAATTAAGTATTGGACAATATGGTGGGGTTGTGCCCAACCAAGTTCTACCCAAAGACACACTGGACCTAAGTTAGTCACACCTGTTCTCGTTGGAAGATTCAGGAGTGGTTCAGCCCTTTCACACAGAACAGGGTTAGACTGTGGAACTCCCTGCCACAGGAGGCAGGCATGGCCACCAAACTAGACGGATTCAAAAGAAGATTGGACAAATTCATGGAGGAGGATAGGGCTTTCGATGGCTACTGGAGGCAGCAATTCTTCTGAAACCAGGGGAGGGGAGAGTGCTGCTCTTGGGTTCGAATCTCGCTTGTTGGTTTCCCTTTGAGGCATCTGGTTGGCCACTGTGGGAACAGGATGCTGGGCTAGATGGGCCCCTGGCCTGATCCAGTGGGGGCATTTGGCCGTCACATTCCTTGGGGCCCAAACACTCTTTGCCTCAGGGCCTGCCCTTGACCCCCAGAAAGTCCCCCACAAGGCAATGTGCCCCCCCCCAGGCTGAAATGACACCCCGCTGCTGGCCAACCCCATCAACGCACATTCAAGGCAACAGTTACAAAAAGCACAACATTTCAACTTTTATTATGACCGAATGTGATTCGTACCAGGAGACCAGAGGTGCTTTGGTTAATGATTGCTGTCTGCAACAGGGTTTTTTTTGGGGGGGGACAAGGGGGTCTTTGTGCCCAATGGGGTGGGACATGTCCCATGACACCAAAACCAGGGCACTATCTTACATGTCCTGGCACAGGAATTGATGTCACCAACAGGAAATGGTTGTGGCGAAGGAACCCATGGAATGTAGAAATGAATGTTGAAACGTCTGATTATTCTCTTCCTGGGCTGCCCCACAAGAAGCCAAGAGGGCAGAAATATTTGGGGGTGGGAGAGCTCTGGGGGCAGAAAAACAGACCAGCTTCACCCAGGGAAGAGGATCAATTGTAGAGTTGGAAGGCAGCTCCATGAGACATCTAGTCTAACCCTTTCCAATGCAGGAATGACATACTGCTCAGTGGTTAGAGCACCTGCTTTCTGCATGGAAAACGATTCCAGGCTCAGTCCGCGGCAGCAAGCCCAGGTGGGGCTGGGGAGGTCTTCTGCCTCAAATCCCGGAGAGCCACTGCTGCCAGCCAGTGCAGACAATACTGAGCTAGATGGAGCGATGGCTCGACTTAGTACAAAGCAGCTTGTGATGGTCCTATACATGAGGCAATCTGTTCTTTTCTTTAAAAAAAAATCATTAAAAAACAACACTTTTCTTTGGTATAGAAATAAGTTCAGTGCAAATGTTCAGGCCAGTGAAATTCCTTCCCCTAACTTGCGTCACTGGCAACATTTCGCTCTCCGACGCTTCTCAGTCAGGTAAAGGTCCCGCTCGTTGCTGTGGATCCCTGAAAGAGGAAGAGCGAAAAATCCTGGAAAACTTCAGCCTCTATGAGTAAAACAGGTTTCTAGTCCTTGTGAAGGTACAGGCAAAATGTGCAGGATAAAAACAAAACAAATGCACAAGCTCTAAGTTTGCAACAAACCCTGAAAACTAACCCATCTTTACCAATAAACCCATCTTTACCAATAAACTTTGCGGCAAATCACACAATTTTGCTTGGCTTGCAGAACTGTGGATCACTGGGAAGAGGCAGCCGTAACCTTGGTGACATGGAGCCCGCCCCCCATCCCATTCTCATTGGCTAAACTCTGCCTGTCACCATCCATCAGCAGAGCTGTGTGTTTATTGAAATACCACAAAACAGGGAAGCTTCCCAAGAATCCCAAGAGTCTCTATGAAGCAAACAAGTTTCTAGTCCTCATGAAGATGCAGTGAGAAACATGGTGGGCCGTGCCAGAGAGGGGACTTGAGAGGTATTGCTATTGTTATCTTAATGATTAGCTTATAGATCTTTTCAGTTTTTTATATCCTGTCTGTGTTGTTTTGCTTTGTGTAAGCTGCCTTGAGTTCCTGCTTGGGAAAAAGCAGGATATAAAGAAATACACTAAAAATTAAAACATTATTATTTAACAAGCTTAGAAACTGCTTTATAGCACGGAGCCCTCAAAGATTAAAAAACAGCAGCAGCAGCAGCAGCAGCTCTAAAAACAGATTAACTTCAATGAACCAAAAAAAAGCACAGCAGAAGCACCTCTACAAATTATATTTGAGCACAGTAAATTTTGCAATAATAAATTATCATTAGATTTATTTGTATCCTATCTTTGCCCCTGGACTGTGGCTCAAGGCAGCTCAGACAAATTAAAGCAAGGCAGACAAAATGCAAAAACAGAACCAAAACAGAACGAACCAATCTCTTAAAACGCAGGGAACGAAAACAAGACGGGCAGTGCAAGGACTTTTGCAACAGTCGGTGAAGATCTGCTCTGCTTGCAGAACTTTTGCTGGCGGAAGGATGTGGCTTTTTCCCAGGGCAGAATTTATACCAAAATTCTGCACCATGTTTTGGGGTTTTTAAAGTGTTGAATATGCACAGTTCCATTTAAAAAGCTCCGGACAGCACCAAGCTGGTTCTGGGGCAGAAGTGGGGCTGCCTCTGTGGAAACTGGGGGGTGGGGGGCTGTTTGAAGTTTCCGCACGCTATGGGGCCAGCTGGACGCATGTGACGAGGGGACACTTACGCACGACGTCGCCAATCCTTCTTGCGCTGCTCCTCTCCAGCTCCGCCATCACACTGCCCTCGAAGGTCAGCGCTGCAACCCGGAAAAAGAATTCCTGCACATTCTCACCTGTGGGGAGGGGGGGTGCGGGGGGTGATACCGTTTCCTTAAATACCATAGACCGCCCTCTCCTCCTCCATAAATTTGCCTAATCCTCTTTTAAAGCCTGTTAAGTTGGTGGCCATCGTTGTCTCCTGTGGAAGTGAGTTCCGCAGGTTAACCAGACACTACATTCAGAAATATACTCTTTTAGCTGTCCCGAATTTGCCAGTCGGAAGACCCTCCTGCTGGATCAGGCCTGTGGCCCATCTAGTCCAGCCTCCTGTTCTCACATGGGCCAGCCAGGTGTTTTGTTTTGTTTTTAATTATTATTATTATTTATTGAATTTATATACCACCCTAAACCTGGAGGTCTCAGGGTGGTTCACAGAAAAAATCACAATATATAAAATCCAAACAAAAACACTGCCCTCAAAAGAGCCACATTTTAAAAGGGTATAGGATGTCAATCAGATCAACCAAAGGCCTGGTTAAAAAGGAACTTTTTTCCTGGCAACTAAAGGTGTATAGTGGACGCTCGGGTCGCGAACGTGATCCGTGCAGGATGCATGTTCGCAACCTGCATCAGCGCGTCTGTGCATGCGCCAGTTGCAAATTAGTGCTTCTGTGCATGCACAAAGCATGGTTTAGCACTTCTGCGCACGCGCGACTGCCGAAACCCAGAAGTAACCCGTTCCGGAACGGGTACCGGAACGGGTACCGGAACGGGTTACTTTCAGGTTTCAGTGGTCTGAACCCAAAAAAAATGCAACCTGAAGCGTCTGTAATCTGAGGTATGACTATATAATGAAGGTGCCAAGCGAACTTCCCTGGGGAGAGCATTCCACAGTCGGGGAGCCACTGCAGAGAAGGCCCTGTTCTCATTTTGCCACCCTCCGGACCGCTTGAGGAGGAGGCACACGAAGTAGGAGGTTTATTATGGTTTATTCGAGCACAAGGGCAACTCTCCCCTCCTGCAGCCTCCAGGCACAGGTACTCGGAAGCATTTCGACCGAGAACAGAGTCGCTGTGCAAATGAGAAACTTACCTGTGAGTGAGGAGACAGCCCAATATTCGGCCTCCATTTCCTTGGCCACCTTGAGAGCTTCCCTCTCGATGAGGCTGTACTGCGCCGGAGACTGTGAGAGGGAAGGGAAGGGCTCAGGATGAAGGAAGGACAGCGGCAGGAGCTCCAGGAACCCAGCTAGAAGCGCTGCTTCCCTGCCTCCCCTTCCCTCCAGGGTGAGTTTCAGATTGGAAGCTGCTTGGGGCAGAGAGCTACCCCCTTGCGAAGCACCAATCACAAAAGACGGCACTGTGGCTGAGAGAGTATAAGGTTTGTGGAAGTGTCCTCTTTCCTTGCCCCCTTAATGATAAATAACTGGGCTGGATTTGGCTGGATCCTGAACTGGGCTGATCCAAGGTTTCGATCGAGTTGCCAGGATCACCTTGGAAGCAAAGCGGGGGAGTGGCAAGTCGGGGGGCAGGTAGAAGGAGTTTTGGCTGTGCCTGTTCCCTGTAAGCCCTCGTGAAGAACCTCCATGAATCAGTAGCCTCATCCCCCAGGGTATCATGGAATTGTGGAAGGGGCCTCCAGGGGTCATCCAGCCCAACCCCGTGCCATGCAAATGATCCTGGGCTGGAGGGCCAGTGGTTGGAGGAGGGAGGGCTCTGCGCAGCTTCAGTGAATGAGCCCTGAACGGAGTTCGCAGGAGATGTCTTCTGAACAAGGCAGAGGGTCCTGCAGGGAGGTGGGGCAGGCAGGATACAGCCGACCCTCTGTCTCCCTCTCTCTTATTCTCCCCAACTTACGCTGAGATCCTTCTTGGTGCCGACGAGGAAGAGAATGGCGCTAGAAGGGTCATTCTCCTTCAGGGCATCAGCCAGCCACTGTCTGGAACAGATTGGGCAGAGAGAGAAATCCAGGAGTGGAATTTATCACTGCTACTATTATTTATTTCCTTATCTATCTATCTATCATCATCATCAAACCTTTTATTGGCATCACATACAACATCCAAAACAAATCAATACAGAATTACCACTTCCCCAGTGGCACAAAACATTTGCTAAAAGAAAGGAGGCAGAGCAGTCTATCGTCACATCTCTTGGTCTCCAGGGAGATCAGACGTCTGCAGTGTATCTCGACAACAAAAAACCAAATAGAGATATTTAGCCACTAACTTGGTGAGCTCCTGATCATTCTTCAGTAAAAGAAAATGTATGACCTCTGACTCTCGCTTCTCAGCCTTTTGGCTAAGATCAAGTTTATATCACGTTGATATCCAAGGAGCTCCAGGGGGCGTGCAGAGTTCTGCTCCTCCCTGTTTTATCCTCACAACAACCTTGCGAGGTAGGATAGAGGCCGAGAGGGGTACCAAAATGAAGGGGGTTGTTTTAATCTCTTGACGTTGCACACAGAGGTGTGAGGGAGCCCAAAAACATCATCGAGTCCAGCCCCCCGCAATGCAGGAATCGCAGTAGGGTCACACGGGTGCAATTTGGTTCTGGAATCAATGTTGAGTCAGGGGCTCGATCCAGCACAACTCACAGCCACGCACACACACCCTGTTGACAGCACAGCTTTGACGCCAGCTGGGGACGGCAAACTCGACAGGTAACTCACCTGGTGTGGCCCAGGGATGCCACGTCATTCAGGTCGAAGACGATGATGATGGCTGCGGAGAGGCGGGGAGAGTTGCAGAGTTGAGGTCACGGAGGAGAAAAGGGGACCCCTTTCTAAGTCCCCTCCCCCCCCCAAAAAAATTAGACAGTTCAAGGTCTGGAGGAAAGGGAGGGCTTAGATGTTCTTGAGATGGTAAATTCTGGGAAATGCTGGATGGGGGACTTTCAGCCACATGCCCCAAAGGAAAGCCCCCAAGCACAATGGCGTCACAAGAGGGGGGCGGTGCGCCCCAGGTGCCATGTTGGGGGGGGTGATAAGAAGGCACCCCGTGGGGGCTTGCGGTGGCATGAGCAGCCATCGCTCTGCCACAGCTGCATGTGGAGGATACAATACGATAATCTACGATACGATAATGTTTATTGCCATTGTCCCATACGGAACAACGAAATTGAAAAAATCTACATCAGACATTCAAAAACCAACAAGCCTGCTTTCCCAGCTATCCCAGCCTGGTTAGCCCCCTTAAAACTCGACACCCCATAATTAAATACAATATACTCCCATAGAGACTACCTTACACTGCATTTAAAACCAAAATCGCATTTGGATAGAAACTGTTTCTCTGCAGCCGCGAGCAGAGGATCCTGCTGCCGCCACCAAATCGCTATGTACAGCGCATGTGTGCCGTCTCACACATGCGTAGTACATAACGATGCTGCACATGCGCTGCACATAGCGGTTTGCTGCTGGCGCCACTTGAGCAGAGGATCCCAGCACCATCTGTACAGCGCTGGAGCAGCGCCGCCAGCAAACCGCTATGTACAGCACATATGCGGCATCGCTATGTACGGTGCATGCGTCGTACGTAGTGACACCGCACATGCGCTCTACATAGCGATGCCCCGCCCCGGGTGTCACAACGTCTTCGTTCGCCCCTGCCCAAGCACAACCGAGTAACAAGAAATATTCATTGGCACACACCGACTTCCCACATGGATGGGACCCCAGTGGTCACAAAAGAGGGTTCCTTTCTGCAGTTTTTCACCACCCACGGAGAACGCCAAGAGGAACCCAGTTTTTCGCTTTCAAATGTTGCTCGCATATCCTTGCAGGGAAGCCCCTGTTGGGATGCCGCCGGGGAGACGGGGGCATTTGGCAGGCCCACGGCTGGCTCCAGCCACCGGCCGGCAAATCCGGTTCCCGGAACAGCATCAATCAGCGACACGAGCCTCCGAAACGTTCAGAAGCTGTGCATGCTCTTATCAGCAGAGTGAATAAATCCTCACAATGGAAGTGGCGGACAGAGACGTGTGTAAGCATTATTTACAGGCGTTTATTCAGCATAGTTCAGGAACAAAGGAAAAACATGTCTGCTTCCCTTCGTGTCCAACAAAACAGCAATAGCAAAAGCAATATACAAACGAAGTTCCCAGCAGACTGTGCTGGAAATGTAAACAGGCTTGAGACACACAACAGTCATGCCTGTTTCTTTTAAGGTGGAACAGAACTATATCCTAACAGCCCGCATAAGGAGCTAGTCCTCAAGGTTGCTTGCCCACCTGTTAGCTGTTTTCCAGGGAGCTATCTGCTGCAAAGAGAGACACAGACAGACCCTCCAACCCCTGATAATTGCATTGTCTCACCTTGAGCTCCACGGTAGTAGGTGGAGGCGATGCATTTGAAGCGTTCTTGGCCGGCTGTGTCCCACCTGGCAGGGAGGCAAGGAAGGCATTAGGCTGCAGGTGCCACAGAGCTCCAGAGCAGGGCTTCTCCGCATAGCGGGGATGACTGAGGAAGGGGGTCGAGGGAGGGGTCCCCCCGCAGGACGGACAGGTTGGGTGGGTGGGCTGCAGGTACTCACAGCTGCAGGCTGAAGGGGACTCCCAGCACCTCAAACCGCTCCATCTCAAAGTCCACCCCAATGGTGGCTTTGTAGTTCTTGTCGAAAGTGTCTTTGCAAAAGCTGACGATAAGGAGAGGGAGGGAGAGTGAGAGAGGGGGGGGAGCAGCATAAAATACAGTATAAAAACATGAATAACAATAAAATTCAAAAATCAATTTAGGGGAAATAAGCCTTAGATAATCCCCAGGGCTAGCTGGCTGAATTGGTCCTACTTGGGCCAGCGAGGAGGCCAGGGGAGAATTAGCTGTGGGGTCTCAGAGCGGGGGGGGGGGGGTGTCCCTTCATAAAAGGGGAGGTGGAGGAAAGGGAAGGGAAATAAAAGATCAGGCTGAAATCAAATTAAAGGCCAGGCGGAATAGCTCTGTCTTACAGGCCCTGCGGAAGGAGGTTAAATTCTGCAGGGCCCTGGTTTCATGGGACAGAGCATTCCAACAGGTCGGAGCCATCACTGAAAAGGCCCTGGCCCTGGTGGAGGATAGTCTGACTTCCTTAGGGCCTGGGACCTCTAAACTATGGTTGTTCATGGACCTTAAGGTCCTCTGTGGGCAGACCAGGAGAGGTGGTCCTGTAGATACAAGGGCCCTAAGCCACAAAGGGCTTTAAAGGTCCATTGGCAAATGGAGGGGGTGCTCCTCTGCTCCCCCCCCCACGAGAAACAGCAACCCTCTAGCAGTTGTCCCTTTGCACAGTTCAGAGAGACATTTGCAGCCAGGCAAAAACACCCAAGGACAGTCGGGGTGTGGGGAGTACCAACAGCCAAAAGTCACAGGTTCGTCATCCTGGCATAAAAGGACTTGGGGGTCAAATCCACACTTTACATTTAAAGCGCTCTAAACAGCCGTGGGGCCCCCTGGGGAATGTTCAGGGTGCTGAACTCCGTGAGCTACAGGTCCCTGCATCCTGAGCAAACTACAATTCCCAGGATTCTCCAAGACCTGGGCCCCGATCCGCCCGGGTATTCCCCCATTGTTACCGGTTGATCAAGCAGGTCTTCCCCACAGAGAGGTCACCGACTACGATGATCTTGGAAATTTTAAACCTGTTGAGAAGGGGGGAAAGGCTGAGTTAATGTCTAGGAAAAAGGTAGCCGGAATTATTGGAGGCCTGGAGAGACTCCCCTAATAGGAACTGTTCATAATGCCAGGGGGCTTTTATCTAAGCTAAGATAAAGGGTGACTGATGGGAGATAAAAGGGGTGGAGTGTGATAGAGATGGGTAAAATTACCCCGGGGGGGGGCGAAAATTGGATAGAGGAGTCTTTCTCCTTCTCTCGTCATGCTATAGCGAAAGAGACTTGCACATTTAAAAACAAACTGACTTGCAGTTTCTGAAACAATATGTGAAGGAAAACACAGCTGTCCTTAGAAATTCACATTTTCCATGGATTTTGCAGTGCAGTTCTCCAGACAAGTAAAGTGTGCAAGGATGCAAAGGGTGCATATGAATGCAGGCATCAGCGAAAAATAACATACAAGGCTGCATTCTATTTGGGGAAACCGCTGTGCAAAAATATTCATGTTAGACAAAACTATATGTGTACAGAAGGAGGAATTTGCAGGAAAATGCTGACAAATCAACTGTGATGTTTGCATTCTGAGGGTTGGACTAGATGGGCCTTTCAGTCCCTCCTTCCAGCTCTACAATTCCAGGATTCTGTGCAGGAGATAAAAGGAATGGACTTCTGTGCCCCTAACTGATCTGTGGATTTGGCCTCTAGAAGGTCATGGCGATGGTCTTTAAAGGTGGAGACAAGGGTCTCCGTAAATAATAACATAATAAGAGCCTGGCTGCTGGATCAGGCCCAGTGGTCCATCTAATTCAGCCTCCTGCTCTCACAGCGGCCAACCAGGTGCCCCAAAGGGAAACCCACAATCAGGATTCGAACACAAGACCCCTCTCTTTTCCAGCAACTAGTATTCAGAAGCATTGACTGCCTCCGACTGTGGAGGCAGAGCAAGCTCATCCTGGCAAGGAGCCCTCGATAGCCCTCGCCTCCTCCAGGAATTTGTCCAAACCTCTGTCGAAGCCATCCAAGTGGCAGGGAGTTCCACAGTTTAACTCCGCACGGCGTGAAGGAGGACTTCCTTTTATCCACCCCAAATCTTCCAACCTTCAGCTTTGTTCAGTGTTCTCATGTTCTGGCGTTAAATACTCACCCCACGGTCCCCGTCCTCTGGGACTGACACATCCCAACCACTTTGGGGTGAAAGGAGGTCCTGGAATGGAGCGCGGCCCCTTTGGTGAAGCACTGGGAAGGAAAACGAGGAATGGGGGGAGTTACGGCACTGCCACACACCCCACTCTGTATGCTCCTTCCAATGCAAAGACTCCTCCCAGCACCACATGCACAAACCCACAAGAAACAAATAAGTTTGTGTGCATTTTAAAGAAAAGTTTCCCTATCCGCTGAGTTCACAGGCCACCTGTGCAGCCACACACACACACCTCTAAGTTTTTGATGCTCTTAAGTAGGCATAGGCAACCTTCGGCCCTCCAGATGTTTTGGACTACAATTCCCATCATCCCTGACCACTGGTCCTGTTAGCTAGGGATCATGGGAGTTGTAGTCCCAAAACAGCTTGAGGGTCGAAGGTTACCTATGCCTGCTCAAGAGCATGGGTAGGCAAACTAAGACCCGGGGGCCTGATCCGGCCCAATTGACTTCTCAATCTGGCCCCCGGACGGTCCGGGAATCAGCGTGTTTTTACATGAGTAGAATGTGTGCTTTTATTTAAAATGCATCTCTGGGTTATTTGTGGGGCATAGGAATTTGTTCATTTTCTTTTTCAAAATATAATCTAGCCCCCCACATAGTCTGAGGGACAGTGAACTGGCCCCCTGCTTAAAAGGTTTGCTGACCCCTGCTCTTGAGGAATTAAAAGGGTTTTCCCTCCACCGTTTTCTCCCTACCAGAGCTGAAAGGGAACCCTACGGTCATCTAGTCCAACCCAGGCCAGGAGACTGATTTTTTTCCATTATTGTCCTCCCCCTGATTTGAGCCGGTGGGCCAGTTGAAAAAGGCTCCAGATCGTTTTTCCCAAGACATCCGGGGAATATTGCATGGGGACGGGGCCTGGGGTTGGGCTAGATGACCCTGTGGGCTCCCTTCCAACTCTACAGCTCTATGATTCTTTAAAAGGCCTGCTCTCCAAATACAGATCACACACCCCACTCTCTGTCCAGGCACACACACACCGCCTCCCACCAAAAATCTCCAATCTGGTGCAAACACCCCAAAATTCCAGCACCCCCAGTTTGGCTCCATAGCTGAGCCATTCCTGGCTTCCATTCTCTTTTCCTAGCAGAAAGGGGGGGCGAGAAATGTGCATGCCAGCAGGACTTGGGAACCGTTCTCAGATCAAGGGCCACACCGTCTCCTTGGCAACCTTCCAAGGGCCGAAGATCAGTGGTGGGTGGGGCCAGAGGGGAAAGGGGGAGAGCCACAGGTGCAAAACCATCCTGATGCTAAAAAGTGAGATTCTGACACCATAAGTGTTGCTGCTGAGCTCTGCCCGCCGCCCCCTGCCTCCAAGGACTCCTGGCCCCCTTACCGGCGGCAGTTCGGCAATGACGCGGTCCCGCCTGACAGGGGCAAGGATATTCATCGTCGGGACTCGAGGTTTGACTGCAGAGCTGTCCAATATTCCCACCTGGAAGCAAAGATTTTAATTTCTGAAAAGTGGGCAGCGCAGGTGTCCATGCCACACACACACACCCCTTGCCCTTCTCCTTGGGGCAGTTTCGAACTTTGGACTGTAAGCTCCTTGCCACTGGGACCTTTCACTGGAGTCATTTCCCTGCTTTTTAAAAATCATAAATCTAGAAGTGATGACATAAGAACAGAGCCTCCAGGCCCCTCCAGGACAGTATCCTGCTCTCACAGTGGCCGACCGGGCCCCCAAAGGGAGGCCCACAAGCAGCAACTCTCCAGTTGTTCCCAAGGCGTGGTATTCAGAGGTAGACTGTCCCTGGGCATGGAGGTTCTGCTATCTCAATAGACCTCCCTAAGAAGTTGCTGTCTTTGTCCATGGAGTTTTCTTGGCTGGGATACTGGAGTGGCTTGCCGGTTCCTGCTCCAGGTGGATCATGTTTGGTCAAAACTCTCCACTATGACCTGTTCATCTTGGGTGGCCCTGCATGGCATAGCTCATAGCATCTCTGAGTTATTCAAGCCCCTTCGCCACGGCAAGGCAGTGTTCCATGAAGGGGCTGAAGAATTGATGCTTTTGAATTCTGGTGCTGGAGGAGACTCTTGAGAGTCCCATGGACTGCAAGAAGATCAAACCTCTCCATTCTGAAGGAAATCAGCCCTGAGTGCTCACTGGAAGGACAGATCCTGAAGCTGAGGCTCCAGTACTTTGGCCACCTCATGAGAAGAGAAGACTCCCTGGAGAAGCTACCAGCATGAGTTTGACCAAACTGTGGGAGGCAGTGGAAGTCAGGAGTGCCTGGTGTGCTCTGGTCCAGGGGGTCACGAAGAGGCGGACACGACTAAACGACTAAACAACAACAACAAGAGGTTGCTGGATCAGGCCAAGAGCTTGTCTAGTCTAGCATCCTGTTCTCACAGGGGCCGACCAAATGCACATTATCCATTGCTGAAAAGCTCTTCCCCAAATATTCTGCGCTACCTGATACTTGATGTTTGAGGGACCCACTTTGGGGCCCTGAAAAGACCTCCAAAAGAAATATGGGGCTTCCGGTGGGAGCAATAGAATCCTAGATTTGTAGGGGGGGGAACCCTGGAGCCCTCCAGGTGTTTGGGAAGGGCTGTGGGTCAGTGCTGCAGAGCATCTAATTTGAATGCCAACCCCCCCCATCTTACGGGGTACCTTTGGCTCAGACACCATCCCTTCACCCAGCTTACCTTGCAGGGTTATCGTGAGGGTTAAAATGGGGAGGGCTATGCCAACCACCTTGAGCTCCCTGGGGGAATATAAATCGATAAAGATTAATAAATGATGGTGTTGCACCCACTTGCCTCATTCATACAGGGCACCCATAAAACAATCCAGGGTGCGCCCCCAAAACAGTGCCTCGGGTGAAGGCGTCCTGGCTGGCAGCAGGCGGGTGCAACGGAATTGCTGCAGGCCGCTAAGTTTTCCAGTCTACGTGTACAAATTTTACAAAATAAGAAAGAGAAAAAAACTTTTGTGAGAGTTTGGATCCAGGCAGGGAGATTAGGAGAGAGAGCGGGAAAAAATCATAGGATGTTCCCTACTGAGTCAGATACATTGGTCCATCTGGCTCAATACTGTCTACACTGACCGGCAGCAGCTCCTCAAGGTTTTTGACAGGAATGCTACCTGGCGATGCTGGCAGAATTTGAATCCAGGACCTTCTGCATGCAAAGCAGATGCTCTCCCACTGAGCTATAGCCCCTCCTTTAAAAAATAAACCAAGATTCTAGTCTTCCTGGCTCTGGATTAAAGGCTGGTTTAAATGGGGACACAGAAGAAGTGGCTGTATGCCTTTCCATACGATGCTCCCTACTGAGTCAAGACACATTGGCCTGCCTAGCTCAGGAGTCTCTGACCGGCAGCAGCGGCTCTCCAAAGGGACTGCACTGGGAGCCTTCTGGATGCAGAAAACCTGCTCTGCCCAGGAACCCTTCCCCTTCTCTCCCCCCTCCGCCCCCCCCCCAAATCAAAGCCTTCTGTTGTTTTTCAACTCTTCTCCTAAGCCAGGGAGGGAGCAGACATCCCGGCAGGCCTCAGCACCTCTCCTGGATGCGGGCAAGACGTGGCGAAGACAGGGAGGAGGGGGGAGAGGAAAGAGAGAGGGTGGGGGCCCCTTTTGCAGAGGGTGGGGGCGCTTGCAATGCTCCGGGCAAGGAAGGCATGGCGGAGCCGGGAGCCTGGTACTCACCGCCCGCCCCGTCGCCTCTGGTCCCGTTCGCTGGAAGTCTGCAGCCGGAGAGGAGGAGGAGGAGGAGGAGGGTCGCGTAACCCGATCCCCGGAAATTCCAGGGGATGCGGAGGAGGAGGAGACCCGGGATGGCGAGACACCCGCTCCTTCCAGGTTCGCCTGCAGCCCAGACGGGGCGGGCGCAGGCGGAGGCTGGGCAGCCCGCCGAGGATCTGGTCCCGGGGAAGGAAGAGACTCACGGAGACTCTCCTCTTGGTCATCCCGCACCGATCCAGGCGCTCTGCGTAGTCTCAGAGGCGCCCTCGCCGTCCACAGAACAAGCGCCGCCAACCCTCTCCTCTCCTCTGCGCCCATCCTGCATTGCTCAAGGCGCTCTGCGTAACCTCAGAGGCGCCCTCGCCGACGGCAGGGCGAGCAAAATAGGTGCCGGGGCTCCCGGAGGCCACCAACATCCCCGTCCCTCCTTGTCATCCATCCTATCCTGCGCCCAAGGCGCTCTGCGTAACCTTAGGGGCGCCCTCGCCGACGGCCGGGCGGGCAAATAGGTCTCGGGGCTCAGCTCCCCTACCCACCCGGCCTCGGCGGTTTGCCCAGCGCCACCGCCTCTCTGGCTTCTCCCCACCCCCTCCGTGCGCCCCCTTACCTTCTGCAGCCAGGCGAGGCTCTGGCCGGAGGCATCTGCTCCGGATTAGTGACTCAGAGCCCGACGGGGGCGGAGGAGGCGGCGGGGCGGGCAGAGTCCCCTGCAGGCGCCGACGGAGGACGAAGAAGCCGCATTTGCAGGGAGACTCCAGGGAGGCGAGGTTTGCACTCTGCACACGCTCAGATGCTCGCGCGATTTCTCACGAGGACTCCACCGGCGATCCTGTGGGATTTCGGCTCAGCTCAAAACTGTTCCCCTGGCAAGACGTTTCTCTTGTCCCTCCTTCCGATTGTAAGCCCCTCGGGGCTGAGGGCGGCTCTTCCCTTTGGTTTCCTTCTTCTTGCGCTTCACGGGCGGGAAGCGAGCGATCCAGTCGAGTTTGCCTCTTCGCCTAAGCAACGAAGAGCTTGACCGGTCCTCGCCTGCCCTTTGGAACTCCCTGCCCCTTGATTTCGGGCAGGCGCCTGCACCGTGGCGATTCAGGCGCCTGCTGAACAACTTTTCCCCAAATTTCTAGTTACAGGTAGGTAGCCGTTTTGGTCTGTCGTAGTCGAAACAAAACAAAACAAAACAAAAATTCCTTCCAGTAGCATCTTAGAGACCAATTAAGTTAGTTATTGGTATGAGCTTTCGTCTCCGCAGGCGTGTCCTTTTTCGCCTGCAATTCCCACTCGCGATTTTACGTTAGTATTTAACTAAGAAATTGGTGGATTCATAGAGAAACAGGGCTAAGTGAAAATATCCACTGTAAATAGGCGCATCTGGATACTTTGTTACCGTTTAACTGAGTTACGCTGCAAAGGCCATTTGCAGAAGGGCTCCTGTTGCATTACCTGCAATCACCTGCAGGAGTCTTGGTGTTTTGTGGACACGTGTATGTGCAAATGCTCCCACTCTTTCCGCCACCTTTCCTCTCCCCGCCCCATCCTTTTCCAGGATGTTCGCGTTTCCGCCTGCTTCTTGCCCTCTTTCAAGATGGTGCTGTGGCGTCACGTCGCCGGGCAGCCCGTCGCCTCTTCCCACCCTCGCCTTCTCTCCTGAAATGGCGCCTGTCGAGGACAGGAAATGAAGGTGGGACGGGGGCGGGCAAAGGAACCTCCTTTTGCGTCACTTCCTGCCAGGGAAGAGGGGCTGTGGTCTCCCTCTTTTGCAGAGCTGCGTCCTTGGCGCCTTCTGGGACCTGGTGAGATTCCTCTCTCTTGTCCCTTGCGGAGCATTGGGGAGAATTAAGAGCCCCGGGCTGCAGGTGGAGGCGGCGTGGAGGGACTGTTTAGCTTGTGCATGGAGGTGGGGGGAGGACGGGGGGGCTCCAAATCTAGGAGCAGAGGCTATGGGGTCTTCTTCTTTTCTTTAGCGATCCCTCGTAGCAAAGTAAGATTGCCTTCCATGAACACATTCTTAACAGAGGACAATTCTGGATCCACACGTCCTTCCACAGTGGGGACATAGGTTTCTGGGCGGGAGTTGGTTCCGGTGAGGGTTTGCCATAAGTGCCTTCTTCTTAGCTCGTCTCACCCTTTCATCCTGAGTTGAAGAAAAACATTCTTCAAAGTCCAATACTCCTTTGGTAAAGGCTGTTCTCCAACTGGTGCGCTCACAGGCCAGTGTTTCCCAGTTGTCAGTGTTTATACTACTTTTTAAAGATTTGCCTTGAGACAGTCTTTAAACCTCTTTTGTTGACCACCAGCATTACACTTTCCATTTTTAAGTTCGGAACAGAGTGGTTGCTTTGGAAGATGATAATTAGGCATCCGCACAACATGACCAGTCCAACGAAGATGATGTTGAAGTATCATTGCTTTGACACTGGTGATTGTTGCTTCTTCCAGTACACTGACATTAGTTCACTTGTCTTCCCAGGAGATGTGTACAAATTTTCTGAGACACCGTTGATGGAACCTTTACAGAAGTTGGAGGTGGCATTTATAAGTGTTCCATGTTTCACAAGCAGACAGTAAGGTTGGTAGTACAATAGCTTTGTAAACAAGCATTTTGGTGGGGGGGAAACCACACACACCCCAAACTAGCATTTTGATTTCTCTATGAATGTCTCTGTCCTCAAACACTCTGCACTTCAGTTAGAAGAATACAGCACTTGCTGAGCTTAGAAGATGCTGGATTTCGGCATCAGTGCCAGCCTTGTGAAAAGATAACTGTCCAGGTAGGAGAAGTGATTAACACTTCCCAACATAACACCATCGAGTTGGATTTGTGGCGCTGCAGAGGGGTTGTTTTACACTTGTTAGTGCAGCACTTTGGTTTTTTGGATGTTGAGCGATAGGCCAAGCTTTTTGTAAGCTTCTGCAAAGATATTTAGCATGGTTTGGAGGTCGTCCTCTGAGTGTGCACACACTATGTTGTCATGGTCAAAACAAAAAATTCCTTCCAGTAGCACCTTAAAGACCAACTAAGTTAGTTCTAGGTATGAGCTTTCGTGTGCATGCACACTTCTTCAGATACCTGAAGAAGTGTGCATGCACACGAAAGCTCATACCTAGAACTAACTTAGTTGGTCTTTAAGGTGCTACTGGAAGGAATTTTTTGTTTTGACTATGGCAGACCAGCACGGCTACCTATCTGTAACTGGAACTATGTTGTCATGAGCATACTGAAGCTCTACGACAGAAGGTACGGTAATCTTACTCTTTTCTTTCAGCCTGCTCAGATTAAAGAGCTTTCCATCTGTTCGATATATGATTTCTACTCCTGTAGACAAAAATGACAGTCCAAATTCCTCATTCATCAGTTGCAGTTCTGATTTCATTCATTGACTGAAAACACCAAAAGGCAGGAGCAACCAGGCTGACTCATCTCACAGAAATCCCTTAAGGTGCCTGCACATTTTGCATGGTAACTTTTCTAGTGTTGTTGTTTGTTATTTATACCTCATCCATCTGGCTGGGTTTCCCCAGCCATTCTGGCTGGTTTACAGCATATATAAAAACAAATTAAAACATCAGATATTAAAAACTTCCGGATATACGACTGCCTTCAGATGTCTTCTAAAAGTTATGTAGTTCTTTATCTCCTTGACATCTGAAGGGAGGGCATTCCACAGGGAGGGTGCCGCTACCGAGAAAGCACTAGGAGAAATAGGGGCTTCTCCTCCTCCTTCCTTTTTAACTTTGAAAAGAAAGTTCAAGTCAGTGCCGTGGTATAGTCCAGGCCTGATTCCTTGCAAGGCTCATCCACGCTTGCGGAGGAAACATTTTTTTTCTTCTCCTGACAGTGTATCCATTTTATAACAGAACAATGTGTTTGTGCTTTGTAGGACTTTTCTAGCACCTCTAATTTGGACAGACAGAACTTGGCAGAAGAAAAAACAGATTCTTTCTGATCCCTTGGAGGTTTCTTGAGAGCACAGGTGGATGAGCAAGACTCAGCTGACCCTGGAGGAGGAAGAGGCAATTTCATCCTAATGGGGAGCAGCAGGGGATTCTGGGAAAACTCTGTGCAGATCCTGGGTGAGGAGGACACCCTTCGCTCTGATGTGCAGAGCCAGCAGTTCTGCTACCAAAAGGTCAAAGGTCCCCGAGAGTTTTGCAGTCGACTCTACCACTTTGACCGTCAATGGCTAAAGCCAGAAAGGCATACGAAAGCTGAGATGCTCGACCTGGTGATCTTGGAGCAGTTTCTGGCTGTCCTTCCACCGGAGATGGAGAGCTGGGTGAGGGAATGTGGAGCGAAGACCAGTGCCCAGGCAGTGGCCCTGGCCGAAGGTTTCCTCCTGAGTCAGGCAGCGGAGAGAAAGGAGACAGAACAGCAGGTGAGACTTTCCTCTGAATACTCCCAAGGTGCTCTGAACATGAGGTAGGGTATCCTCAAATTCTCAACCAATGGTACATCTTTTTGGGAAAGCATCCATGGAATGCTATCTGATACCCCTAATGTTTTTGCCTCTGCCGTTCCTTTTCTAACTCTTCTCCGAGTTCTCTGTTTGGAATACTTGTGGAAGTTCCTGCATTGCAGAGGGTTGGACTAGATGATCCTTGGAGTCCCTTCCAACTCTGTCATTCTGTGATTTCAGGGAAATTATCTGTTTGCAAAAATGGGCACGCATTCCTCTGAAGCAGAGAGGACTCTGTTGGATACCAGAGAGAGGCCCCTGGGTAAGGAGGAATGAGTTATTTCTCTGTTGGGTCACATTCTGTAGATTTTGAAACATAGCAGTGGGTTATTTGTTTTTTTTTTTTTTTTAAATAATTTTTATTGGGTTTTTACATTTTATAACAACAGACACACACACAAAGACAAAGACAGACAAACATACAAATACAATTACATACCCTAAATTTCTTTACCCACTTTCATTGACTTCCCCCCACCCCCTCCTCTTACATCCCAATTCCAAAATTAATTCAGCAAGTTCTTACCTAACCTCTTAAAGATATTCACATTGCTTTTAAAAATTAAATTCTTTTGTTTATCTATATTCAACTATCCAATTCTCTTATAATCATTAATTTCTTTTTTTTTTTTAAGGTCGATCTAACTTCCCCTTCACAAATTTTCCCTTTATTATATTAATTATAGGTCACATTGACCAAGTAAAACAAAACATAACATTTTATAATTCTATTCTCTCCCCCCCCTGCCCCGGTTTCTGTCCCTTCCTAGACAAATGTCCAGAAAACAAACAAAAAATATTTCTAGCCCGGATTCCTCACGTCCGAGGCGTCTGATTCTCTGTCAGTCCCTCTCTGCCAGCTATATTGGTAGTCCTCTTTGATGGTCCTAAGACCCCGAAGGAGTTCAGTCAGAGTCAGATCATATTTTCTTTCATTCAGAATGTTGAAGAGTGTTTGCTGCGAAAGGCCATCTAGTTTTCCATATTCAAGAGAAAAGTCCCAATCATATTGCTTTGTTCTTTCTAGTTTTAATATTCCAAGTACTCCAGGGGCTTCTCTCTTCTTCTTTCTCATCTTTCGCAGGTCTGTAATCCAAAGGTCTTTTTGCTCATACTCTAACGCTGCAGATTCCTGGTTGATATTTTCCACTTGTAGTGTCTGAACTCCTTCTTTTTTCTCTGTCAATTCCAAAGGCATCTCTTCCTGCTCAGCTGCAGAATTTTTATCATACATCTCCTTTGTGCATTCAGCAGAGTTGTTTATTTCAGGATTCAAGGTCATAAAAACTTTACTTAGAGCCATACTCTGCTCCTGCAAGATTCCCACGAGAAAGAACATTTTTTCTATCTCCGCCAGTAATTTTCCCTCTGCAGCCATTGTAATGTCACTAATTCCCCCTAGGGGGCTTTCAGTTATTTAGTAGTCCTTTTCCAATAATCTGTTACTTTGTTATTATCAATACTTTGTTTCCATTCGCCTCAGTCCAAATGTATCAGCTTTAATTCCAAGAGTTATTAAATAGCAAAATTCTTTACTTTGTCCGCCCGTTTGACAGCTTCTTTGACAGCTGTCAAACTCCTTTCACTTCTTCCTCCGGGACCCAAATAGGACACTCCCGGGTTTTTTGGGGGGGATACACACAAAGTTCCAAATTCCCTTTCTCTCCAGCACAAAAATCTTGTTCTATCAAATTTGTGAAAAACTTTTAAATCTTCAAAACAGTATTCATTCCGCCTTAATTCTCCGTTCCTTGCTTTGAAACGTCTATAAATAGAGGGGGTGCGGACTTCCCTTTAACACATCCCCCGATCGTGCCGAATTCACAGGATAAAATTTTTAAAGTCCAAATTCCACTACTCACGGGTCCTTTGTTATCCAGTCCAAATTTTGGGAAGAAAGTCAGCGCTCTCCGGCCATGGCTTGCGGCTTCGCTCTACTGAGGTAGCGGTCTACTCTCAGCACCACGCCACTCTCCGTACCCTCTCCGCAGCCTTTAAAAAGGCTCTTCGTGGGTCGGGGAGGGCGCTTAAGGTGCCCACCGAGTCACCAAGTCCGCAGGCTTCCGCGCCTGCGGTTTCTGAGGGTCCCCGTGTCGCCGGCACGGCAAGACCCGTCCTCAGCAGAGCCGATTCCCTCCGGAGCTCGGAGGGAATCCGCCATTAGCCGTTCGCGCTAACCCGGAAGTCCAGCAGTGGGTTATTTGAATCTTTTTGGGGAAGACATTTGGGGCCAAAACCTCCAGGAGGGGAAATGTATATTTACACAACTAAAATATGAAATGGGTACAAAAGTCCAAACATACTCAATAGGGGAGGCTTTTTCAAAGGCCAATATGTAGTTAGAGATGCACTACTTAACCTCCAAGAGAAGCAGACTCCCTTGGCTTCCCACTTACCTTTGTCTCTCGCAGGTGACAGAAAGACATCAGTGAAACCTCATCCATATTTTCATGGCAACGGAGAGGAAGCAGCAGCTTTGGAACCAGATCAGGTAGTGGGAAGGAGCATTGTGGGGAGAGAGGCCGAGGGTGGGGCAGCCAGGTGCCTCTGTGCCCAAGCTTCTTGTCAAACCTGCCCTGAACAAAGGCTAAAAAGGCCATTTGAGAAGGTTTATTTACTAAGAATAAGGAACAGCTTCCTCACCTCAGCTTCCGAATGTCACTTATATTATCCCTGTCATTTCCATTTTCTTTATAAAGTTATAATTGAATGCTACAACAGGTTTCTAAGAAGTGGACGAACCATAAAAAAGAGTGGCCAGGATTCACCTAGCCACCCCAATCAGTTGCACAGCAGGGCTTTCCCCCTCTATCCTCTCCCTTCCCAGGTCCCCATTCACCCCCTGAAGTCCACTTTAGGGCATTAGGAGTTTCCCCTGAAGAATTTGTTGTGAATGTGCAGCAAAACAATCCCATTAAAACAACACAGTAACCAACAGGCAGAAAACAACAGAGCAATGTGTAGTAGATCATCTTTATGCTGTCTAAGTGGAGGACATTTTCCTTCTTTTAGGGTCCAGTGTGCTTTGAAGATGTCGCTGTTTGTTTCACAGACGAGGAATGGGCATTGCTGGATTCTGACCAGAGAGCTTTACATAAGGAAGTCATGGAGGAGAATCGTGGGATCATGGACTCACTTGGTAAGGCTCCCTGCTGGTTCATAATATCTGTTTTGAAAATCAATACATACCTCTTTGTAACAAACCTCCAATATTTTGATGGAGCTCAACAGGGCTACTATAGCATCTGAGATTCTAACTTCCCCACAGCTCACCTTGAATGGAAGGCTGCCTACAGGTTTGTCTGTGATTATTCTTCCTCCAGTTGTTAATATTATTATCATTCATTTCGTTTCTCTATCACTTTATATTTTTCGGGGGGGGGGAATCAAAGCGGTTTACAACCTACATTAAACTGCAAATAAAACATTACAGAAGAAAGTTAGGCTTGTCTGAACTGCTCAATCCTTTTAAAATGTAGGCTTCAGACTTGTTAGACAAATGGAAGTAGCTTTTGTCACGTTTTATGTTTTTGCTGCTGTCCATTTTCAGTTGGTCAGAGAACTTACTGACCTTTGAGATGAAGCAGATTCCATGATTGGGTCAGATCCAACCCAGAAAGAAGCCAGGCTTTTCGAATTCCAGGTTCCTATAAATATGTCCATAAATGCTAGTCAACAAAGGCAGTGAACTCTGTAGGAAGACCTCACATCTGAACTCTCGTCAGTTCTCCCTCTATCACAAGCATTCATAAGCATTGTTAAATAACTGGGGACTCAATTTCTTCCTGTGACTCTAATCTCTTTTTCTCTTCAATGTAGGTGGTGATAAATTAGAAATGATCAAGGGAGACCATGGCAGAATCCACACAATGAAGAAGCCACATAAATATTCGGAGTGTGGAGAGAGATTCCATCAGAGCTCTCATTCCACTTCCCATCAAATAAATCCCACTGGGAAGAAATCCTATCAGTGCATAGAATGTGGAAAAAGCTTTGGTCGGAAACGAACTCTCACAGCCCATCACAGAGTCCACACTGGGGAGAAACCGTATCAGTGCTTGGAATGTGGAAAGAGCTTCAGTCACAACAGCAATCTCACTTCACATCAAAGAATTCATACCGGGGAGAAACCCTATCAGTGCTTGGAATGTGGAAAGAGCTTCACTCAGTGCGCAACTTTCACTTCCCATCAAAGAATTCATACCGGAGAGAAACCGTATCAGTGCTTGGAATGTGGAAAGAGCTTCCGTCACAGCACCGCTCTCACTTCCCATCAAAGAATTCACACTGGGGAGAAACCCTATCAGTGCTTGGAATGTGGAAAGAGCTTAAGTAAGAGCTCTGCTCTCACTTCCCATCAAAGAATTCATACAGGGGAAAAACCCTATCAGTGCTTGGAATGTGGAAAGAGTTTCCGTCACAGCACCGCTCTCACTACACATCAAGTAATTCATACCGGGAAGAAGCCCTTTCAGTGTTTGGAATGTGGAAAGAGCTTTGGTCAGAAGGGAAAACTCACTTTACATCAAAGAATTCATACTGGGGAGAAACCCTTTGAATGCCAAGAGTGTGGAAAGAGCTTTAGTAAGAGCAACCATCTCACTTCCCATCAAAGAATTCATACAGGGGAGAAACCTTATGAGTGCTTGGAATGTGGAAAGAGCTTTACTCGGAAAGAAAGTCTCGCTTCCCATCAAAGAACACACAGCGAGGAGAAACCCTATCAGTGCTTGGAATGTGGAAAGAGTTTCAGTCGAAAGGAAACACTCACTTTCCATCAAAGAATTCATACTGGAGAGAAACCATATCAGTGCATGGAATGTGGAAAGAGTTTCAGTCACAGAGCTAATTTCATGGCCCATCAAAGAACTCACAGCGGGGAGAAACCATATCAATGCTTAGAATGTGGAAAGAGCTTCCGTTACAGCAGCAATCTCACTGTCCATCAAAGAACTCACAGCATGGAGAAACCATATCAATGCTTGCAATGTGGGAAGAGCTTCCATCAGAGCAGCGCCCTCACTTCCCATCAAACAATTCACAGTGGGGAGAAACCATATCAGTGTTTGGAATGTGGAAAGAGCTTCAATCACAGCAGCACTCTCACTTACCATCAGACAACTCACAGAAGAGAGAAACCATTTAAATGCCAAGAGTGTGGAAAGAGTTTCAGTCATAAGGAAAGTCTCACTTCCCATCAAATAATTCATACAGGGGGGAAACCCTATCAGTGCTTGGAATGTGGAAAGAGCTTCAGTCACAGAACAACTCTCACGGCCCATCAAAGAATTCATACCGGGGAGAAACCTTTTCAGTGCCAAGAGTGTGGAAAGAGCTTCCGTCAGAGATCATCTCTCACTACCCATCAAAGAACTCACAGTGGAGAGAAACCATATCTGTGCTTGGAATGTGGAAAGAGCTTTAGACACAGTCGAACTCTCACTTCCCATCAAAGAGTTCACAGTGGAGAGAGACCATATCAGTACTTCAAATATGGAATGAGCTTCACTGGCAGTGACAACCTCACTTCCCATCAAATTCCCAATGGGGAGAAACCATAGCAGTTGCTGTTTACAAATTTAAATATATGAAACTTTAATTAGTAGGTGGGTGAGTATTGCTACGGTGTTCGTATTATCTAACATTTCTTCATACTACATGCCCACATCTGTGAGGTGCAAGTCATTGGCCAAGGTGTTGGAATACCTTCTTCACATCACACCTGGGGAGAGAGTCATGCATGATTTGGCAACGCAACACTGATGAGGTTGCCTTCAATCAGTGCCATCTAGTTGTGTACTGAATTGACCCTCCCTCCTGTCAATATCAATATTGCCTTACAAAACTCAGAACCCCAGAAATGTGGGGGGAGTTGTGTAAACGTGTGTTTACACAATAACAGTTTGACAAACAGTTGTGAGCCCTACATTGAAATCCCCGAGGTTTGACTCTTACCTTAAAGCCTTAAACCCTGCTTGGCAGGAGGTTGGACTCGATGGCCCTTGTGGTCACTTCCAACTCTATGATTCTATGCCTCTTGCAGCAGAGTTTAATAGTTTGAACAGCAATACAGCAGGGATAAAAGGCTGTGAAGCCTATATTAGGAATCCTTTCTGGGCACTTGGGATTTGCTACCCCGCCTCTTCCCTTTTTACTAATAATAAGATCAGGCTTTCAAGTAAGCAGAGAAGTTTTACCTACAATAAATCTAGTGTTCTTCAACTCAATATGAATATAAACAAAGGCACAGCACATCTTAGATTAAAAATTACAGAAGTTAAGATGTAGATCCTTTATGTGAGCCTGCAGAGTAGCCACACATCCTTCCAGGTTGAGAGCATGGTAAGGAAGAGAAAGAAAAATTTGTAAAAGACAAATAGACCTTTTTACTCATGCCCTTGGAGAGAAGAGGGATCAACACCAATCTGAACCTTGTAGCCTTCTCTAAGATGTAAAGACTGCGGTTCTTAACCCCTTGCTTACTGGCAATCTATTCACAGTTGTATTTGTCTGCATTAAACTTCACACAATAAATACAGTCGAGTGAAGAAGTGTTTTTTATATACCTCTAACTCAACATATTTATAATGCGTAGTCTTCTGTTTCCAGTTGCTTCGAAGCAATGCTATTGGCCTGATAGCATTCCAAGGCCACCACAGAAACAGAGTGAACTAAATGTTCTTAAAAGAACAAGGAATAGAAGGGGATTCCACAGGATTAGTACCAAAATTCTAAGAATTTTGCAAAACCAGTCTGTTCTAATAAATTCCCCTTAAAGAGACAATGTCCCAGGCTTTGCATGGAGGCGAAGAGTGTGAGTGTTACATAAAGTTAAGGGCCCACAGATGTCACTGCCAATGACTTGGATAAATTGGTTTTGGCTTCAAGCTCTCAACCATACAATTCAAATTCTGGCTAAATTCTCATATGAAACAATTAACCAAATTCAAATTCTGGTCTTAAGCCCTATACCTTTGCTTGCATGACCCTTCAAATATATATTTTTAACAGTTGCCAACCAAAGGGAAGCATGTATCAGTTAAAACTCTCTGGAGCTAAAACTTATTTACCCTTTGCAAATGGTTTAGAAACTATGGCCTCACTTATCACAAAGAGCTTCATTGCCAGGGACAGCTGGATGGGAAGAGTAACACAGGGACACCTTTTAATTGTCAAAATAAATGTTGGACTTTAATATTAGAAGTCCAACATATGTGAGGTTAAATATGCCTTAAGCCACCCTTGCTGCCCACATTCTCCACTACAACTGTTACATGTGCCTGAAATAACATGCATGTCCAGCTCTCATGTGTATTCACACACAATGAAGAGGCTTTGGGATCTTTTGCTAGTCATAACATGCATCCTTTTATGAATATGTGTTTGCCTTTAACCCTACACCAACAAGAAGTTATCACATAGGGCTTCCGTTTCCAGTAGTGAGCACGGGATGTTGCTCTCCCAGGTTCTCCAAAGCCCCAGGGGTGTGTGTCCTTGGGTGAAGATATTGGGGGTGGGCTAGCATCCCCCTTAATCCTTCTGATGAAATTGGGGAGTGTCATAAACTTGCAGACACCTTATAACATCTATTTTGGTCTTGGATGGAGTTGGAAAACTTCACTGAGAAAGGAGGGGCAGGGTTCTGTCTTTTGGTGTGACTCCGTTCTCCGAGAAGGCCTCCATCAACAACCATGTTTGCTGTGAATCTCCTTTGATTTCAGACAATTGGACTAAAGTGAAGAGGTGCCCCAGCCTACATGATGTTAACCAAAGCTGCTGGAGACTATTTGACTGTTAATTGAAGGTTTCGTAAGATGCTAATTTCTGCTGTGAGGGGTATTGGAAATGGGAGGGTGGATGGTTTCTTCGTATAATTTTCGTCTTAAGGATTTTTTGCAACTAACCTCTGCCGAGCAATGGAATTGTAAGAATTTAAGAAGAGTGGACCTTAAATATAAATTAACTTTGCCAGCTAAAAATTGATGGATCCTGTATGCAAATGAATTATTGGATGGTGTGTGTGAAAATCTGCCTGGCTAAAGGGGAAGGAAAGGGTCATTTAAATACAATGCGGCTGAAGAGGACTTCTTATTTACCATCACCAGTCAGACGTGCACATGTAAAACGCCAGGAGTAATAAGTTGTATTTGTGGGATACTGATGCATAACCAGTGATTTTTGTAGGCTGACAAAGTGAAGAGTAACTCTATTTGACATTTTGGGAATATGTTATAGTAAAATAAAAGTCTATGCAGGAATTGAAATGTGTATAATGGTATCTTGTTTCCCGACTTCCGGTCGGCGCCAGCGTTTGATGGCGGTCCTAGCCTCAAGCTCCGAGGCAGGACTGCTCCGTAAGTTCGGGTCTTACCCGCTACGGCAAGCGGGGGACCCCTAAAATCACAGGCGCTGAAGCCTGTGAGCAAGGAGATTCGGTGGGCACCTTTGCGCCCCCCCGGCATCGTGAAAGAGCCTTTTTAAAGGCTCCGGAGCAGCATCGGGGTGAGCGCGGTGCTGAGGATCGCTACCCAGCTTACGGAGTGAAGCCGCGTCGCCATTAACGGAGAGCGCCGATTCCTTTCTGAAATCAACGATTGGCAACAACAATACCCGTGAGTAAGATCGCAAAAGTAAGACGGGACTTAAAAAATTTAGAAGATTTGGCTGAAAACGGGAAGGCAAAATTGAGGAAGTCAGCCTCCCGGAACTGCATGATTAACGGAGCAATGAAAAGACTAAGCTGTGTTTAAATGGACTCTTCTTTTAACTCTTATTAAACCAGACATCGAAAGGATCTCCCCCCTGTTGTGCAGGAGAAGGGGGGGAGGAAACAGAATTAATTTAACCTGCAAAAGAAAGGGATAAGGAATAAAAAACCTCTGCTGCTGATACTTCTGGCCAGGCTGCCGGAGCAGTGATCGCCTGAAAAAAGGAACTGTCAAGTGAGCTGTCAAAGGACAGCGGCTACAAAATAAGACTCATTTTGAAACATACTCGGGACTTTGGTGGATTACAATTTTAACAGTAAAGTGCTACAAACTAAAGACTTTTAATGGGACTTTTGCCTTTGGACTTTCTGTTTCTTTGTTCTGGGTGCCTTTGGATGGTTACAATTTCCTCCTCTAGAGGGCTTCAGTTACATTACGGAGTATCCAGTGGGATTTTCCACTTGCAACTTTCCTGTGTGAATGACCTTGAGTTATGAGCAACCCGCCAGAAGAGATTTCAACAAGAAGTAAAACAAAGCAGGCTCAAAAACAAGCTCAAAAAAGAGGCTCCTTATCAGGAGCAGCAGCTGCACAAGAAAAAATAACAGCAGCATCAATGGAGTCAATGACACAGGCCCTGCTTAAAATAAATCAGTCACTAGAAGTACTTACCAAGCAATCTGCAGAACTCACTAAACAGTCTACAGAGAACTCTAAGAAATTGACGGAGTTGACAACAAGACTAGACCTGAATACAACAACAATTTCATCTAATACAGATTCTATAAATCGTTTGGTTCAAGAATCTACGGAAACAAGGAGAATAGCTGAGAGTGCTAGGTCCACTGCTGAAGAAACCAAAGGAAAGTTTGCGCCTATTGTAAAAAAAGTACATGAACATGATTCAGCATTAGCCCTACTAGAACTGGAAAGGAAAAGTAAGAATTTGAAATTAAGACTGGTTCCAGAAGAGGAAGAGGACAAGCTCGGGGAATTCCTCACAGACAAATTTCAAGACTTCTGGAACGATGAGCTAGATGGAGAGGAAGATGAATTTATGATAACCTCAGCCTTTCGGATTGGCAGGAAGCAAGGGAAGAAGCCAAGAGATTGTTTAATTACCTTAGGATCAAAGGAACAAAGAGACAAAATATTGAACCTACACTTCCAGAAGGCCTTGGTCATTAAAAATTCTCAGATTCAAATCTTTAAGGATATTCCCAAATATTTTTTGGAGGTTAGATCTCAATTTAAAGAACTAGTTGATCTACTTAAGAAGAATAATATCCCATTCAGGTGGGAATTTCCACAAGGGCTGTCCTTTAGCTTCAAAGGGAAGAAAATTAAAATAAAAACAAACCAGGATAAAGAGTTCTTTTTGGAAAGAAATCAAGAGGATCTTCAGAAAGGAACTGTCAGTGAGGAGGAAGTACCGGACATCTCAAATCTATCATTTGGACTGAACCGAGCACCGACCGAGGAGGAACAACAACTTGGTGCAGTCGGTGGAAGGTCTACCCAGTAACCAAAATGTCTCTGCAACTCTTCAGTTGGAACTGCAATGGTTTGAACCACCCTCGAAAAAGGGGCCAAGTATTTCATTTATTAAAGAAGGAACATCTAGACGTAATCTGTTTACAAGAAACTCACATTGCCAGGATACATAGAAAACTTTTAACAAACAAGAGATTAGGACAAGAATTTATATCATCAGATAGAGTCAAGAAAAGAGGAGTTGTGATTTATGTCAAGGAAAAATTTGAACCAAAATTGATCTTTAAGGATGACCAAGGAAGATACCTGGCAGTGGAAATCCAAATTTATGGAGAAAAAATATTGATTGTTGGAGTTTATGCACCAAATGAGGGGAAGGCTGAATTCTTCAAGAAGTTGCATGAGACTTTAATGGACTTTTTGGACTTTAAAATTATAATGATGGGTGACATGAATGGAGTCGTCTCTACAAACATGGATAAGGCCCAAAGACAAACAATATCTAATGACGGAAGACTACCAAAGACTTTTTTTGACCTGACTGACACTATGGATCTGATTGATATTTGGAGAACTAGGAACCCTCTGGAAAGGGAGGGGACTTTCTTCTCTGAAGCAAAAATGACATGGACTAGAATTGATCAAATATGGATTTCTAGTAATCTGGCATCAAAGGTTAAAAAAACAGAAATCTGCCCAAAGACCTGCTCTGACCACAATGCTGTCAAGATGGAAATGAAACTGACAACAGCTGGAACCTTTAGATGGAGAATGAATGACACCCTCTTTGGAGATGGGGAAATTTGCAAAAAGGCCCAAAAAACACTTAAAGACTACTTCGAGATCAATTTGAGATCAGACACAGAAAAAAGAATCATTTGGGACGCAAGTAAAGCCGTGATGCGTGGCTTCCTAATACAACAGAATTCAATAAAGAGGAAAAAGCAGAATGAGAAGAAAGAGAAAATTTGGAATCTAATAAAAGAAGGGGAGAAGAAATTGAGATCTAAGCCTAAATCCCAGGAGATATTAAGAGAAATAAAATTCTATCAAACACAGTATATGGAATTGATGAACCAGGAAATAGAATGGAAAATTAAACAAATGAGACAAAAGACTTTTGAATCTGCAGATAAATGTGGGAAGCTACTGTCTTGGCAACTGAAAAAGAGACAAAAATTGAATACAGTGACATCACTCGAAGTAGATGGGAAGTCTATTAATAAACCAAATGAGATAAGTAATTGTTTTCAAAGTTTCTTTAAGAAATTATACAAACAAGGGCCAAAAAATGAACAGGAGATAGAAGAATTTATTGGAAAATACGGACTATCAAAAATCTCTGAAAACAACAGAAGGAGTTTAAATGAGAAAATTACAGATCAAGAAATAGAGAGTGCCATCCAGGATATGAAGCTGGGAAAATCACCAGGACCAGATGGACTAACTGCGAGATATTATAAAGTATTGAAGGATTGGTTAATACAACCATTGAAAGAAGTCTGTAATCAAATTTTGGAGGGGAAAAAGGCTCCCGAATCGTGGAAGGAAGCATTCATCTCACTTATACCAAAGACAGAAATTGAGAAACATCAAGTCAAGAATTACCGCCCTATATCACTTTTGAATGTGGATTATAAAATTTTTGCAGACATTCTAGCAAAAAGATTCAAAAAAGTGCTGTTAGAGGAGATTCACAGGGACCAAACAGGCTTTCTACCAGGCAGGCATTTGTCAGACAATGTGAGGAATATTATAGATATTCTAGAACTTTTGGAAACTGACATAAATAGAAAAGCTGTTTTGATTTTTGTGGATGCAGAGAAAGCCTTTGACAATATTTGTTGGAGCTTTATGAAGAGGAATCTCCAAGGAATGGGGGTAGGCAAGAACTTTGAAAATGGTATAAGTGCAATTTATTCTGAGCAAAAGGCCAAACTTATTGTAAATGGTATGGTTATGGATGAAATTCCAATAGAGAAAGGGACACGACAGGGATGCCCAATTTCCCCTCTATTGTTTATATCGGTACTGGAGGTTTTCCTTAATATGATTAGAAGAGACCAGCTGGTTAAAGGTATACAGGTCGGAACTAAACATTATAAGCTAAGAGCATTTGCAGATGACTTAGTTTTGACACTACAACAGCCAGAAACTAGTACAAAAAGAGTTTTGGAACTTATTGAAATATTTGGTCAGGTAGCAGGTTTTAAATTGAATAAACACAAGACAAAGGTGTTGGAAAAAAATCTTACGGTGGGGGAAAAAGATAGTTTTCAAAGAGAAACTGGTTTGGAAATTACTAAAAAGGTAAAATATCTGGGGGTGAATTTAACATCTAAGAATGTGAACTTATTTAAAGATAACTATGAGAAATGCTGGGCTGAAGTGAAGAAAGATTTCGATATATGGTCAAGATTGAGACTTTCCTTGTTAGGCCGAATTGCTGTAATTAAGATGAATGTATTGCCGAGATTGTTGTTTTTGTTCCAGACATTGCAAATTTTAGATAAGATGGACTGTTTCAAGAAGTGGCAGAAAGATATATCTAAATTTGTCTGGCAGGGCAAAAAACCCAGAATTAAATTTAAGATTTTGACTGACGCAAAGGATAGAGGGGGCTTTGCCCTGCCGGACTTAAAACTTTATTATGAAGCAGCAGCTTTTTGCTGGCTGAAACCATGGCTACTTCTTGAGAATACAGACATTCTGGACCTGGAAGGTTATGATAATAGTTTTGGTTGGCATGCATATTTATGGTATGACAAGGTAAAGGTACATAGAAATTTTAAAAATCATATTATTAGGAAAGCATTGTATAATGTATGGAATCGATATAAAGATTTGTTTGAAAGTAAAACCCCCAGGTGGCTGTCACCAATGGAAGCCAAGGCGGTAAAAAGATTGAACATGGATACAGACTGGCCAAAATATTGTGAAATTATAGAATATGATGGTGAAAAGCTGAAACTACAGAGTTTTGAGAAATTGAAACCTAAAGTCCGAGACTGGTTACATTACTACCAGATTAATGAAACTTTTAAGCAGGACAGAAAACTAGGATTTCAGAAGGAGAGGTCAAAGTTAGAAACAGAATTGCTAGAACCCAATACTAAGAATTTGTCTAGAATGTATAATCTGCTGCTAAAATGGAATACACAAGATGAAACGGTTAAATCAGCCATGATTAAGTGGGCACAAGATATTGGTCATGATATTATGTTTGCTGACTGGGAGCAGTTATGGACCACAGGTATTAAATTTACGGCATGTAGTGCCCTGAAAGAGAACATAATGAAAATGATCTATAGGTGGTACATGACCCCAGTCAAGCTGGCAAAGATATATCATTTGCCCAATAACAATTGCTGGAAGTGTAATGAATGTGAAGGAACTTTTTATCACCTTTGGTGGACCTGCCCAAAGATTAAGGCCTACTGGGAAATGATCTATAATGAAATTAAGAAAATCCTTAAGTGGACATTTGTAAAGAAACCGGAGGCTTTTCTCTTGGGCATGGTCGGCCAATTGGTACCAAAGAAAGATAGGACCTTTTTTATGTACGCAACAACAGCAGCAAGAATCCTTTTGGCGAAGTATTGGAAGACTAAAGAACTACCTACTCTGGAAGAATGGCAGACCAAGGTGACTGAATTTATGGGACTGGCAGAGATGACCGGCAGAATCCGTGACCAGAGGAAAGAGACAGTGGAGGAGGACTGGAAAAAATTTCAAATCTATCTTAAAAATTGTTGTAAAATTTCGGAATGTTAAGATGTCAGGGGATTGGACACTAAGAATTACAGCTATAAATCGAAATTTATAAAGCAGAAACTCTTTTTAAAGAGAATTAAATATAAAAATGGGATGAAGAATTGCTAAAAATTTTGAAATTTGGATGCAGTGAAGGGGAGGTTTGGGGAAGTCGCATTATGTTTGTTTTGTTTTTTGTTTATGTTGTAAAATCAATAAAAATTATTATTTAAAAAAAAAAATAAAAATGGTATCTTGTTTCCCGAACGGCTTAGTTGTTGAACAAATCGGCTCCCAAACACTGCAAATCCGGGAGTAAGTGTTCTGGTTTGCGAATGTTTTTCAGAAGGCAAATGTCCAACATTGCTTCCACTTGAGTGCAGGAAGCTCCTGCAGCCAATTGGAAGCCGCGTCTTGGTTTTTGGATGGTTTTGGGAGTCAAACGGCCTCCCAGAACAGATTAAGTTTGAGAACCAATGTACCACTGTACAGCCAATGGAAAATGAAGAAAGGGAAAAGAATAAGTGATAAAATATTTTAAGTGTTGAAATGAAATTGGGAAATGTATGCTATATTGAGCAGTGAGTAAGGGAGGAAAGAGAAACATGGATCCTGGGTGGGAAGTCAACTTTTAAATCTGTATTAAATTTGTATTAATTTGATGTTAACTTGATGTTAACTTGTTGAAAACTTTGAAAAGCAATAAAAAATAATTGGACCAAAAATGTTTTTACACAGAGGAACTATAAAGATTTGTTTATTATATGAAATGAAAGTGACAGAATATATATAAATGCTGCTTCAGGCAGCAAAATGACAATTTAAGCAGGCAGCAGATCCTACAAGACATATGCAGCTTGATCTAAAGAGCAGAAAAATCCCAAAAGCCTATGGAAAGGGACAATTTTGTCCAAAAAATCACATTAATATCAAGCCAAGAAATGTAGGGGGTGAGAAAGCCTATAGCTGTCGTTAGGTGAAGCAGATGTGCACTGATTCCTTAGGAGCACTAAGTAAGTTCTCTGTTGCAGCTGGAAGAGCCAACTGACTTTTTGGAATATGGGGTTTTTATAGCTTTTTGGTCAATGGAGAAGTGAGGGGGGTCTTGAGACTAGCAATTCCCATAGTTCTGTTGTCTTTCTGCCAGAGTTTCCTGACTATTCCTGACCTCTCCCGTCTTGCAAATATTAAGAGCTGCCTTGGCTGCCTGCCTTGCTCACGGCTGCCAGTCTCCTTGTTCCTTCAATACTAAAGATGTGAACGTGCAAATGTGCTACTGGGCTAAACAGGCTGCTCTTCATAGAATTGTAGAGCTAGAAGGGACCTTCAGGATCATGTGCTGGCCTGAGCCAGATGGGAGGGGAGGAGGAGGGCTTCTGAGTTCCGTGCAAAGCTGAGCCAGGGACCTGGGCAGCCCCCAGGTGCTGCGGCTTGTCATGCACTTAGGGTGGACACTGGCCTTTGAGGCTGCACTGAATTCTTCATGAAGTGTTAGGGATTAGGGTTTTAGGGGTTAGAGGGTGAGGGTGAAGGTGAGGGTTAGGGGTTAAATGTTAGGGGTTGGGTTTAGGATGAGGGTGTAGGGCTAGAGGGTTGGGGGTAAGGGTTAGGGTTTAAGTTTAGGGTTAGGGTTGTGGGAGAGTGCCAGCGTCGCTCACTCCTTCAGCTTAGTGATATAAGGAGCATCTATTTCAGCAGTTTGCTCCTTACTCTGGTCCTCAGCAAATCTTCAGCAGCCACTTTGATGATGACTTTAGCCAGTTTGTAGTCTACACTATGTGCTGACCTGATTACAGTCTGCAGAATTTTATTAATGCACAATCGATGCTTTGGAGAAATCTGCAGAAAAGAAATGAGAAAGGAAACCAAAAGTCTCATGCCAAGTGCCAAAGGTGGTTTGTGGATGCATGCAAAAAGCAGCAAAGCCCAAAACTGGATTCACTCAAGGCACCCTGCAAAAAGAAGAGAAAAGGAGCTTCCGTCTGAACCCACACCTGACTCCAAAGAATCCACGCTGGGGAGAAGCCACAGAAATGCTTGGAGGGAGAGACAGATTCAAGGTGAGCACAAGCCTCCATACCCCTCACTTGGAGGACTGCAAAGCTTTCCTCTCACAGAAAAGGGGTGAATCCTGAACTCCCCCACCCTTGTGGACCATTTTAACAGTTGGCTGGGGTGTCTCACCTGTCACCTGATGGCCAAGCTGAAAAAAAACAGATTCCTTTGCAGAGGAAGGTCCTTTGTTGCAGCAGCTTCCATTTAAGCAGGTGCCACAAAGGGGCCTGCTCTGGTCAGTGCTGATCACCCTGCCTTACCGCCACACCCCAACATCAAGACAGAGCAGTCCTCCATGTGTCCTCCCCATGAGCCATACTTTCTGCTTTCGACAGGGCTGTGGTAATGTAGAAACCACATTCTAACATTGCTTAGATGAAAAGGCTGTCCAAAGTGGCAGACAATTGCCACAAATGATGTGTAATCATTGGTGGTCACAAGTGGACTGGATCCAGGAGACCCCTCGGTTCCCTCCTGCTGCCCTTTTGCAGCTAAGCCTTGTTGCCATTGCTATTTAACATCAAGCCGAAGCTGTTGGGAGCAGCCATGAGACATTTGAGAGCATCTCACTGTCACAGCCTATTAAACATTGAGAGCGTTAAGTCTTCACCTGCCTCCATGACACCTTAGGCAGATCACCTCATCTCAGGAGATGGTTCCCAAGGACAGGAGTCAGAAGGACAAAACGTTTTCCTTTAGGAAACTGCGCTCTCTCTCTCTCTCTCTCTCTCTCTCTCTCTCTCTCTCTCTGTGTGTGTGTATGTGTGTGTGTGTGTGTAGAACTCACATGGACAGATGAGCCCCAGAGATACCCTGGGATCAGGACCTGTACCATTTAAATATGAATAGTTATGCTGCAAGGTGTCCCAGTGGCCTAGTGATGGAATACTAATCAGCTCAAAGGAGCAAGAAAACAAGAGCAGCTCAGTTTGCAGAAGGCGGCTGGGACTCCCCTCTGAGTCCCAGGTCTCCAACAAAGGAACAACAGGGGAAGTGTCAGTATCAAATGTGGCATTTCACTGATAAATGTATCTATGTACTGGCTCAATGGGAAAACTTTAGAAATTCATAAGAAATCACTTGTATCAATCCCATCAATTCCAAGGGCATTTAGGACCCAGGGAAGGCATAAGGGGAGGGGTGAGTGAGAGTCATGACTGGTGATATTCCGCCCTGAGTGTCAGACAGGTAACCATCTCAATCACAATGCCTACCCACCCAATAGTGAGATGACGGACAAGACAAAGGTGTTTATTTTACTTAACTCAGGGATGAAGCAAGTGTCAATGCTTTCCTTTGTACTGTGATGGAGTATATAATCACTCACAGGGAAGGGAGAAGGGGTGAGTACCTTTTGCAGCCAATGTGGTTTCTGGCAAATACTGACCAGCCAGGTTGCTGTTTCCTCATCAAAGGAAATTTACTCGGGAGTAAGTTTACGCAATGAAGCACAGAAATGAGAAAATGCTTGAAGAGACAAACAAAGGTGGGGGGGAGTTTTCCAAGAAAAGGGGCTAAGAAATCCTACCGGCAGAGCAGATAGACCGGGCCGCCCCTCCCCCCCTTTTGCCTTTGGCTCGTTTTCCTTTGGTTCTCCTCCTGTCCTCCTCCTGCCTTCCGGGACCCACCTCGTGGGTGAGTGTGGGTTCCCTTCCATCAGGTAGACCGGGCCCCGAGCGGTATATCTGGTTACTATGCCACCCGGTCCACCTGGTGGAAGGAAGGGAGCGGCCACCGTGCCTATCGCTTTGTCAGCTGCCGGGGGGCGTCCCTGCGCTCCTAAGCAAAGGGGCTCAGCGGTTGCCCTGGTCTATCCGCTCGGCGATGCCGCAGAAGATCCACGGTGAAAGGGGCTTCCCGGTCTACCCTGAGGAAGGGAACGGCCTCCCAGTTTAGCAGCTGGCTGGATGGCGGCGCCCCAGCGCTCCCAAGCAAAGGCATGGACAGCTGCCCTAGTCTAACCGGTTGGTGGCACACGGTCCCGGTCTACCCGGAGGAAGGGAACGGCTACCCCAGTCTAGCAGCGGCCCAGAGGGCCCTTCACATGCTTCTGACTGAGAGCATCGGCGGCCGCCCGGTGTACCCGCTGGAAGCCCCTCCCCTCGACGGCCACCTTGTCTACCTGCTCGCCGACCGGCTGGAAAGGAACCGTTGCGCGAGTTGGCCCAGTCTACCCACAGGAAGGGAGGCCGAGCCCGCCCACCTCGCTCGCTCTGCAATTCCACCCATTCCGCTCCCGTTCTCCGTGGCCAGGCGGAGAAACTTGAGAAAGGGGGACCGGCGATCTACCCATAGACGGGGGCCGGACGGGAGCTTCCATTACCTTCAGTTCCTTCGCCAGGAAGTTCCCAGCTAAAGACTGCTCGCCGGCCAGCTTAAAGGCAATTTATGAAGATGTTCTCTACCCAGGCTCTGTATTCTCCATCTCAGCCATTGCACACAGAGACCTCTTTGTTTGGGGAACAAATCACAATTGGAGAGAGACCTGTTGGAATGTAATGTAAACTTCTTGTCTAAAATGTATAAAATATTATTGGAATGGGAGACAAAGGATGAGCAAGTAGAATCTTTAATGATACACTGGGCGATAGATATTGGTCATAATATAGTTATGGAATTTTTCCAATTTTTCTCACAGGCCCATATAAGTTCAGTACAAACAGTTGGGCCTTTTTGAGCATTTAAGGTCCCCAACCCTAATCTGTGGGCTGCCATCCGATTGGATTTTATTCTGATCCTTATCTGATTTGAGGATGTATTTTAATTGATTGTCTGATTTTATGTGAATGTATTATACACTTGATGTTAGCCGCTCTGAGCCCAGCTTTGGCTGGGGAGGGTGGAATATAAATAAAATAATAATGTTATGGTCTAAGAGAAAAGTATATGAAAATAATGTAACACCAAGTAAATTGGCAAAAAATGTATACCTGTAAATCATATTCAAACAAATGTTGGAAATGTAAAGAGAAATAAGGTTCTTTTTATCATATATGGTGGTCTTATAGTAAGGTTAAAGTTTACTGGGAAATGATATATAATGAATTGGAAAATAACTTTTATTTAGAAAACCAGAAGCTTTTCTTTTGGGAATTATAGGAACTGAATTCCCTAAATAGAAATGTATTTATGTACGCTACTACAGCAGCAAAAATGTTACTTGCCCCAAAATGGAAAGAAGCAGAAGTCCAGTAAAGGAAGAATGGATACAAAAACTTATGGAATTTGCAGAAATTGCAAAACTTACCAGAAGAATAAGAAATCAAGATAACAAACTCTTTATAAAAGAATGGTAATGGTTTATTGAATATTTACAGATAAATTGTAAACAGATTAAAACATTAGCAGGATTATTGTAATAACCTGCAGTTGTATAAAAGAGTATATATTTACAGTAGATAATTAAAAGAGTAAATTAAATGAATTTGGATATGCAGAATATATGAAAAAATAAATTTAAAGAACTGCAGGAAGAGGGGAAAGGAAGTAAAATTTTGGAATGTTATATGGAATGTAAAATTAATGAAATGTATAGATTTGAAAAGTATAAATAACAGCTAAAGAAAGTGTCAGGGAACTGCCATCAGGGCCAGAGGGAGAGAGTGGGCTCCGGAGGGGTCGCAGAGAGCGTCCCGGGATGGGGAGAGGCAGCCCGTCTTCTGTGGAAGGGAGTCAGCGTAGCACCAGTGGAGAAGGGGGGCAGATGGGGGAATCGGCGAGGCGGTCCCATGACTCCTCACCGGGGACCAGCGGGGAGAGTAAGGGTCCTCCGCTGCCCATGCCCTCCTTGCACAGAAGGCTTCTGCGCAGGGAGAGTAGGCAGAGACTAGGCGTCAAAGAGCTTCTTTGCTGGAAGAAGTTCAAGAAACGCCCACTCACGGATCCTGCCAGCGATTGAGACAGCCACGGGTGAGTGGCTGTCGGGACAGAAAAGGTTCACTCAGGCAACCCAGCCAGGTGTGCCGCCGGTTTACGCACGAGCAACCCCTAGAACCATTACAGAAAGAAAGAAACCTGGCAGGCTGATTTGCTGTAAATCCATAAAAGTCAAAGGGACCCCTGACCGTTAAGTCCAGTTGCGGACCACTCTGGGGTTGTGGCGCTCATCTCACTTTACTGGCCGAGGGAGCCGGCATTTGTCCACAGACAGCTTCTGGGTCATGTGGCCAGCATGACTAAGCCACTTCTGGCGAACCAGAGCAGCGCACGGAACACCATTTACTTCCCCGCTGGAGCGGTACCTATTTATCTATTTGCATTTTGATGTGCTTTCGAACTGCTAGGCTGGCAGGAGCAGGGACCGAGCAATGGGAGCTCACCCCATCGCGGGGATTCAAACTGCCAAACTTCTGATCAGCAAGCCCTAGGCTCTGTGGTTTAGATCACAGCACCACTCTGGGTCACCACTCTGGAGTTTGTGACTTCCTTTTGTGGTACCCCTGCATCCAACCACTCCCACTCTGCGGTTCAGAACACAATAGGAGGGTTTTCTTCTCTTCTTCACCTGAGCTGATGGAGAAAGTAATAATTTCATAACCTATGGCAGTGATGGCAAACCTTTTAGAGACCAAGTGCCCAAACTGCAACCCAAAACCCACTTATTTATTGCAAAGTGCCAATACAGCAATTTAACCTGAATACTGAGGTTTTAGTTTAGAAAAAAATAACTCATACATTAACATCTTTTGTCTTAAAAGAAAACCACAACAGAGCTTTCAACGATACAAACAACTTTTTTTTAAAAGGTAAAATTTTGCATTTGGCACGCTTTTGATCAGTTAATGTGATTTTTGTTGTTGTACGCATGCTGATAATTTGTCTAACCTTGCTGAACTCAAGGTGGCTTACTCCTGAGTAGGAAAAACAAACTGGCAGGAGGTCCTGGCACATCAAAAGTCAAGGCCTGCTGAGCTGCTCACCAGGGTTACCATGGCTCTAAATGTGAGAGGAGACGGAGTTGTTGGATACTAAAGGTAAAAATTTATCTAAAATGTATACGCTATTGTTGGAGTGGCATACAAAAGATGAACAAGTTAAATCTGTGATGATAGATTGGGCAAGAGATGTAGGATATAATATAATGTTTGAGGATTGGGAAAGATTGTGGAAGAAAGTGGTCAAAATCACCGGATGTACTGTGGTAAAGGAAAATATAATGAAAATGATGTACAGATGGTATTTGACTCCTGTAAAATTAGCAAAGATATATCACAACTGTGATAATCTATGCTGGAAATGTAAAGAAAAGGAAGGAACCTTTTATCATACGTGGTGGACCTGTCCCAAGGTGAAAGACTTCTGGGAAAAGATTTATAATGAATTTTAAAAAATCTTGAAATATACATTTATAAAGAAACCAGAGGCCTTTCTTCTTGGAATACAGCAACAGGTTTGGAATTGCCCAAGAAAGATTTTAAATTATTTTTGTATGCCACAACTGCTGCTCGTATTTTATTAGCTAAAAAGTGGAAAACCCAAGAATTACCAATGATAGAAGAATGGCAGATGAAGATGATGGATTTTTTGGAGCTAGCCGACCTAGTCCGCGACCAGAAGGAGGAGGCGTATCAGGAAGAGTGGATTAAATTTAATGATTACGTAGTTAAATATGTTAAGTTAAATTAACTGAAAACAGCTTGCAGATACTTAATTGGCTTAGGATTTTATTTATGTTAAGTGATGAATTAATATGTTTAATTTCATAATGTGAACATCTAAGGATGCTAATGTTTAGGTTAAATTTTATAAGAACTGTGATTTGGAAAACCGTTAAAAGGACATGCAATGAAATTCAACCAAGGGAAAGCGAGGAAGTCACTTAATATTAATAAATGTAATTTTAAATAAGGCTATGATTTATGTTTCTTTGTCTTATGTGTTTGTTTGTTTATAATGTTGTGAAAACCAATAAATTTTTTTTGAAAAAAAACCCCTAAATGTGAGAGCAGAGCAGGAAGGCGGGTCTGGCACAACCGAGCATGAGGGCGGGGAGGGAGCGCCACCACAGAGGTGGTTGTCAGGTTTGGTTGCCGAGGCAGATGGGCTTGGTCAGAGTGTCTTGAGTAGCGGTGGCGCAGGCTTTGAAGGGAGCAGCAGTTTCCCAGCACGTGCTCTCCTCTCCTTCTCCCCGCAGCGTGGCCCTGAGGGTGAAAATGGAGACCTAGCAGCACTGGGACCATGCTGGAAGCGGCCAGGAGCCTCCTGCGCTCGTTTAGGAGCGCCAGGCAGCTGGCAGGCAGGGTGGCCGTCCACTGCCTGCCTTCCAGGTAGACCGGGCAGGAACCTGTAGCATGGTTTGGGAGCGCCAAGAAGGCGGCAGGCGGGCAGGCAGGGTGGAGTAAGCGAGGGCTCAGTAGACCGGCCAGCGGTTCCACTCCGTTACAGCAGGTAGTCCGGCAGAGCCGCGTTTTCCGGTGGGTAGACCGGGAAGCCTATCGTTCTCTGAGGAAGACCGGCAAGACCCAGCCTTCCCGGCCGGTAAACCGGAGGGGCGCCAAGGGCCAAGAGACCGGGCAACGCCGCCAGTCCTCCGGCGGGTAGACCGGGGGTCCGGCGCCCAGTAGACCGGCCAGCGGTGCCGCGCCGTCCGCCAGGTAGTCCGGCAGAGCCGCGCTTTCCGGCGGGTAAACCGGGAGCCCCCACGATCTAAGGAAGACCGGAAGGCCAAGCCTCCCCCCAGCGAGTAGACCCGTCGGACAGCGGCTCCAGGCACACCAACGAGTGGACCGGCGCCTCGCGGGCCCAAGGATGGTAGACCGGGAAACCGTTTGTCCTCCAATTGAGACTTGGAAGAACCAGATTTTCTGGCGAACAGGCAGGCAGGCAGGCAGGCAGGCAGGCAGGCAGGCAGGCAGGCAGGCAGGCAGGCAGGCAGGCAGGCAGGCAGGGCGTGGTGTGCGTGGACGCGAGGTTCCCAACGAGCCTGGAACCGAGTAGACTGCCCTGCGGTTCCACGCCATTCCCCAGGTAGTCCGGCAGAGCCGCGCTTCCCGGTGGGTAGACCGGGAAGCCCCACGATCTCGGAGGAAGACCGGCAAGCCCCAGCCTTCCCGGCCGGTAGATTGGAGGGGAGCCGTGGGCCGGGAGACTGGGCAACGCCGCCAGCCTTTCCGGCGGGTAGACCGGGATTCTCGAGGTCGGCGCCCAGTAGACCGGCTAGCGGTTAGGCTCCGTACGCCAGGTAGCCCGGCAGAGCCGCGTTTTACGGTGGGTGCACCGGGAAGCCCCGTGATCTATGAGGAAGACAGGCAAGACCAAGCCTTCCCGGCGGGTAGACCGGAGGGGAGTCGAGGGCCGGTGGACCGGGCAACACAGCAGCCCCTCCGCCCGGTAGACCGTGCTTTCCGAGGTCCGGTGTCCAGTAGACCGGCCAGCTGTTCCGCGCCGTACGCCAGGTAGTCCGGCAGAGCCGCGCTTTCCTGGATGTAGACTGGCAAGACAGCCTCCCCCACCTCTGCCGGAGAGTAGACCGGGCAGTGGCTCCAGCCCACCCGCCTAGTGGACCAGCGCATCCCGTCCCCAAGGAGGGTAGACCGTGAAGCCCTTTCTCCTCCGAGGTGGACCGGGAAGCCCCAGACCCTGCTGCGAGCAGGCAGGCAGGCAAGCCGGCAAGCCGTCTGCTGCTTGCCTTCCAGGTAGACCGGACAGGAGCCTGTACCATGGTTTAGGAGCGCCAGAAAGGCGGCAGGCGGACAGGCGGGCGGGCAGGCCGGGGTGAGCGTGGGCGCGAGCAGCCCACTGGGCGTGGCACCGAGTAGACCGGCCAGCGGTTCCGCGCCGTGCGCCAGGTAGTCCGGCAGGGCCGCGTTTTCGGTTGGGTAGACCGGAAAGCCCCACGATCTCTGAGGAAGACCGCCAAACCCCAGCCTTCCTGGCCGGTAGACCGGAGGGGAGCCGTGGACAGGGAGACCGGGCAACGCCGCCAGCCTATCCGACTGATAGACCAGGCTCATCATTTGCTAGGCAGCAGACGGGAGGCATGAACGGTCTACCGATGCCTGATTGCATGGGTAAACCAGCAGAGCCATGGATACACACTAGATCAGGTAGGGGCCAGACCGTACAGTCGGAAGCCTGCCCTTTTCCGGCCTTCGCATACTCCACCAGCACTCTCACCTCACTTCCATTGCAGGGAAGCAGAGGGCGGGCGTCGCGAACGGTCTACTGCCGCCCAAGTGCAAATGGCAGACCGGCATGCTCGAGCAGCCGCGGAGCTTCTTGCCGGAGTGAGTTTGCTGAGCTCAACCGCCAGGGGCTTCAGAGGCGCCGGGCTCCCATCACGCCGGCACCGGCGCCCAAGACGACGCTCGCTCTCACCGTGCCAGGACGGCATGCTCATGGAGATTTCTGGCTACAGGGTTTTCAGGACCCTCTGGGGAATCGCAAATGACCCAACTGTGCTCCTGGTCAGTGTGCCCCATGGCGTGTGGGGCAGGCACAGCGCCTGACATGGTTCCCTTCGAAAAGTGGTGAGCAGCCTTGTCCTATTCTGCTGTCCTTTGGGTCTCTACTGGGAAAGGAGCAGTGAGGTGTGTGTGAGAGTGGCTGGCAGTGGGCTGTGACCCCAGCTCCAGGTCTGAAGAACCCTCGAGCAGCTCTTGTAGCCATGGCAGCATTTCTGAGAGACACACAGGAGTGAGAGGGTGGGGACTTCCCTGCAGTGGGGTGGACCCCATGTTTGGTAACTTGCCAAATGGCACTGACTGTCATGTAGGGGAGGGCCCTCAAGGGGCTGGCATGCATGCTGGTGTTCAGGTGGAGCAACGTGCTCCATGCACTGTACCTGCACAAAGGTGGTGTGTCTTGCTCCATTCATGTGCAAGAAGTAACTTTGACTCTCAAGGAAAATGGCAGCTGATGCTCTGATGTTCTACTGATCGATCTTTGGTTGTCTTTTCCACGTGCCTATCCCTACCTCCTCGTGGTGAGAGTCGGGCAACGTCTTAAGGCGGCTAACAGGGAAGGCTTATCTGAGACTCTGGGTGCGAAACAGTCTCAGCTTAACCTCACACAGATTCTACTGAAATGAATGAACATGGCAATGCAAATAGAGGTGGCGGGTCCCATGACTGTACCACCGTGGAGAGAAGCAGCTCCTCTGCTGCTGGGCCTGGGGGTGTTCCTGCAATGGAACTCTCAGTTTTTGTATGTGAACACCCAGGCACCTCGAGGTTCTCTCGTTTCGAGTGGCGATTGGAGGCATTTACGCCAATTCCATCTTTAACAAAATCAAAGCCTCCCTTGGTGCTGGAATGTGAGCACCAGGAAATTAGCAAAGTATAGATGGAACTACTAGAAAACAATCTGTATGTCTGCGGACAATGTCTGAGGGGTGTGGCGCCCCGATGATGATGATGATACACCCCGGCGAGTAGACCGGGCAGTTGGCGGGTAGTTGGTGCGGCACGCCCTGCCCAGAGCACGGATAGACTGGGCCCCCTTCCTCCCTTTGCTTTCCCGGCTCCTCACCGAGCGGGGGAGTGGCCCGCTTCACTTCCTGCCTGCCTGCCTGCCTGCCTGCCTGCCTGCCTGCCTGCCTGCCTGCCTTCCCTCTCTCTCTCTCTCTCTCTGTGATCTATTTTGGGTCTGTCTCTCTCCCCCACACGCCAGCGCATGGGGAGGCGGGGGTAGCTTCTTGGGTGTGCGTGTGTGCGCGTTGGAGGGATATTTTGTGTCCATCTCTCTGTCCCTGTCTATCTCCCCCGCACACAAACACATGCTGTGTTTGAGTGTATGCTAGTGTGACAGAGAGATTTTGTACCCTTCTGTCGCCCTCCCCAGCAAACGAGTTTTTTTTTGGTGTGTGTGTGTGTGTGAGAGAGAGAGAGAGAGAGATTTTGTTCCTTCCTTCCTTCCTGCCTGCCTGCCTCCCCCCCACCCCTTCCCTCCCTCCCTCCCCCTCAATAAAGTGTGTGTGAGAGCGCACGAGTGCTTTTGTGCTTGTCTTTCTGTATCCCTGTCTCTGCATGCTCCCCCTCCCGCAAAGGAATGCACGCACGCAAAGACTTCTCTCCCTTGCCGTCCCTGCATGGACGAACGCATGCACGCCCTCACCCGTCCCCTCCATCACCTGCCTGCTGCTCTGCCGCCAAGCGGCGGTCTACAAAGTCACCGACTTCTACGGCAGCTGTAGACACGAACCCCACCCTTGGCGATGTCGTCGGGTTCCAGCGAACGGGTAGACCTGGAGGCGCCATAGGGGGCGCGGGTTGGTAGACCGGGAAGCCTTCCGCCCTCTGTAGTAGAACGGCAAGCCGCAGCCTCCCCGGCGGATAGACTGGAGGGGCGACAAGGGCAGGGAGACCGGACAACGCTGTCAGCCCTTCCGGCGGGTAGACCGGGCTGCCTGAGGTCCGGCGCCCAGTAGACCGGCCAGCGTGCTCCGGGTTGTCCGGCAGAACCGCGCTTTCCGGTGGGTAGACCGGGAAACCCCACGATCTCTGAAGACCAGCAAAACCCACCCTTCACGTGTGTATACAGGAGGGGAGCCGTGGGCCGGGGGACCGGGCAACGCCGCCCGCTAGCCCTTCCGGCGGGTAGACCGGGCTTCCCGAGGTCCGGAGCCTAGTAAACCTGCCAGCGGATCGGCGCCTTGCGCCAGGTAGTCCAGCAGAGCCACGTATTCCGGTAGGTAGACCGGGAAGCCTACCGTTCCCTGAGGAAGACCGTCAAGACAGTCTCCACCCTTCCGTGAGCGAGTAGATCGGGCAGAGGCTCCAGGCCCCCCGCCGAGTGGACCCGCGCCTCCCGGGCCCAAGGAGGGTAGACCTGGAAGCCGTTTGTCCTCCGAGGTGGACCGGGAAGCCCCAGACACGGGCGGGCATGCAGGCATGCAGTTCAGTGTGAGCGCGGACGTGAGGAGCATCGGGCCTAGACCAGGTAGACAGGCCAGCGGTTCCACGCCGTACGCCATTTAGCCCGGCAGAGCCGCGCTTTCCGGTGGATAAACCGGGAAGTCTCGGGATCTCTGAGACCTGCAAGAACCAGCCTTCCCGGGCGGTAGAAAGGAGAGCCGGGAGACCGGGCCACGCCGCCAGCCGCTATGGCGGGTAGACCAGGCTCCAGGCCCTCCGCCGAGTGGACTGACGCCTCACGGGCCCAAGGAGGGTAAACTGGGAAGCCGTTTGTCCTCCGAGGTAGACCTCCGAGCTGTGCCCTGCCTGCCTGCCTGCCTGCTCAACCCCCGGAAGGCCGGCTAGGCACCCCTCCCTCGCTTTAGAAGCGCCCCCGTGTGGCCGCCGCAGGGCAGGGCGGCCATTCCTTGCCTGCCTTCTCCCAGGTAGACCGGGTAGGCGCCGGTTCCTTGCTTCAGGAGCGCCCTCGTGTGGCCAGAATGGTAAGGGCAGGGCAGCCGTTTTCTTCTTCGTCGTCGTCGTCGTCGTCGTATCCCTCTTGTTGTCATGATCGTTAGGGCGGGCGGGCGAAAAGGGGGATGCGTGTGTGTGTGTCTGCCTGCCCGCCTCCTACTCTTTCTTTCTCTCCGTGATCTATTTTGGATCTGTCTCCCCCACACGCCAGCACATGGGGGGGGGGGGCGGGAGTGGTTTCTTGGGTGTGCGTCTGTGCGCGTTGGAGGGATATTTTGTGTCCATCTCTCTGTCCCTGTCTCCCCCGCACACAAGGACTTCCTGTGTTTCAGTGTATGTGTTTGAGTGCCAGAGAAATTTTGTGCCCTTCTGTCTCCCTCCCCCGCAAACGAGTCTGTGTATGTGTGAGACAGATTTTGTTTTTGCGTGCCTGCCTCTCTGTCTCTCCAACACCCATTTTCAAGTAGGCTGCATTCAGTTTTCCCAACAAGAGTTGTGATTCTGGTCCAAGAATAAAAAGCTTAAACCTATTTTTTGATGTTAAGATAATGCTATTCAGAAGAGGTAAAATGTTGAAAATGTTTCATGCTGGTTCTGAGCGCCCTCCTAAATAGTGCTGTTCTCAGGTGGCATTTTGGTTCTGGGTTCTCCACCCCTTAAAGATTAAACATGGGGGGGGGGGTCATCATCGGGTAGAGGCTTATTCAAACTCATCTTTGGGCTGTAAGAGCATGCACTGGGTCAAGATATATGCATTGCCCCCAACCCTATTGTTTAGACGTTTATTTAGGGCGTGTGTGTACATCTCTGATTTTTTAAAAATAAGACACCATTTGAACAGCAAAGAATGACCAGCAACATTTTTTGGCGGGCGGCCCCCTCCTCAAATATTTTACGGGGGGGGGGCCGCAAATATTTTACCGGCCCCAGGTATTGGCTCCTACTCTGCAGAGCGTCCCTCCCAGCACTATGATGAAAGTGTCCCTGAGCACGTGCAGAGTAAATTTCCATTCCATAAATGAAAGGAGACGCCACTCTGGAGATCTGCTAATTTTATTTAATCAATTATGTGTATACCCCGGTTTTGATTGTAGAAAACCTCAAAGCTGTTTGCAAAAAGAATAAAGCAGTAAGATTATTAGTAAAAATCATTTTTTAAAAACTAAAAGCCAGAGACGAACAAAATCTGCTGAGAACATTTCGGGGCCCCAGGGAGCCCTCGGGTTCTAATAAGGAAGGTCTTTATTTCTGATGGCTCTTCTGAAAGTGGGAACAGATGGGATCCTGGAATGGGGGGGGGATACATGCGCCCACCACCAACTCCGGGGAATAAAGGGGCGCATTAGACGGACCGGCAGCATCCCTTCGAGCAGGCCCAGACAGAGAGAGGGCCATATGGGCCACTTGGCCGGGGCCTCCAATTCCGAAGGGGGCCTCGGTCAGCATATTGATCCATATTTTCCATTTTGTCTTTATATGCAGATACGGTTCAAGCCTTGAAATAAAATTATTTGTCAGCATAACTTTTGTGGAAATTATTTATATACTTACTTATTTTTAAGACTTCAGTTATCCCCAGGGTAAAAAAAGGGGGGCACATTATCTACCTGGCCCTGGCCTCTGCCTGGCTCTACCAGGCCCTGGGTCGAATTATGATCTGAAATCCTTCCAGTAAATACACAGAAGACAGGGAAGGAGGGAGGGAGGGAGGGATATAAGGTGGTTCACTAGGTGTGTTCCCAGTGTTAACCTCTTCCTTCCAGCCTTAACATCACCATCAGCCTTTGAGGTTAGAGCATCAGGATCGCACCAGTCAGTCGGATCACTGGGGCAGTTGCGTGTTGCTCGCCACCAACTGCAACGAGGCCTATTCAGTAGATTCAGAAGATTGGGGAACTGCCTTTCCCCAGCAGCAACAGAGACCTCTGCTTGAACGCTGAGAAACAACAAACGCAGCATGAAACTAAAGCAATTCTTCGAGTCTCTGGATCGTGCGGGAAACACTTATTGCATGAATGAAAAACGTGTTTGGGCTCCTTTAATATCTTTCGAAAGCTGATTTTTGTGCCTCCCACCCCCCCCATATCTTAATTTCGATGGAGCCTCAGCATCAGGATGTGTCCTTCCTGTGAGCACTCAGGGCTGATTTCCTTAAGAATGGAGAGGTTTGATCTTCTTGCAGTCCGTGGGACTCTCAAGAGTCTCCTCCAGTACCATAATTCAAAAGCATCAATTCTTCAGCAATCAGCCTTCTTTATGGTCCAGCTCTCAATTCCATGCATCACTACTGGGAAAACCATAGCTTGAACTATACGGACCTTTCTTGGCAAGGTGATGTCTCTGAAGTTGCCTAGGAAGCTGTATTGTCTACACTGGCTGGCAGCAACCCCGCCCCCCCCCCCGGATTCCAGACCAGGCATGTTCCCAGCTCTACCTGGAGATGTTGCCAGACACAACCTGGGACCTTCTGCATGCCAAGTATGGGCCCTCCCTGACAAAGATCACCCCCCAAATAACAATGTGATCCAATACTAAAAAAAGTCAGAATAAAAACATAACTTTAAAATAAACAACATACCAAGTAAAGCAATATTCAATAATACTGGATACTCAATAATCCATTAGAATCGTAAAATTAGATAGGAAGGAGGAGGTGAAGGGGCTCCGACAGAGTCAAAGAGTCCACGCGCCACAGTCCTTAAAGAGTCCCCCTAAGCGCTGCCATAAGGCAGCCTGCAAACTGCACGTTGTAATCGCAAGGAGAAGAGGCGAAACACAGCCCCCAGCACTTTGACCAGAAAGGGACTTCTATTCTGTCTTCTTTCTTACTTTCCTTCTCTCTTATTTTCACCCCAAATCAGTCCTATAGAAGTCTGCAGTCGGGGAGAGTATATCGCTGTTTTCTTCTTCTCTCCACCACCAAGAGGAAGGAGGAGGTGAAGGGGCTCCGACAGAGTCACAGAGTCCACTCGCCACGCTCCTCAAAATCGCCCCAAAGCCTCCCAAAAGTTTTTCCAAGCGCTCCAAACACTATAATTGTCTTTGATTACAATCCCTTATATCCCATAGCACAACCTCCTCCTGAATATAGCAAAGAAGGGCGTAGTAGTCTTACTATCGTCCTTTATAGATCCACCTTCCGTCTTTATAATCCACTTTCCCGTCGCTGGCTCAAAAACGGCTCAACCAGATTCTTTTGGGATTTAGTGGGAAAGGGGGTTAAAAAGAAGGATAAGAATTTATTTTTGTATGCCACGACGGCAGCAAGGATTATGTTGGCCCAGAATTGGAAGACAAATGTATTACCAACCGTTTCGGACTGGCAGGTTAAATTGATAAATTATGCGGAACTGGCTAGATTATCAGGGAGAATACGAGATCAGGAAGACCAGAAGTTTTTTGAAAATTGGAGTAAATATTTGGTGTATATAAGAGATAATTGTAAATCTTTAAAGACCCTGGCAGGGTTTGATTAACTTCAACAGCATATGGTTAATTAGATAAACGAATAAAATACGAGCTGTAATGAAATTATAAGATACTTATGGAAGGGGGGGGGAAGGAAGTCTGAAGCTCGGCAGAGCTAAAGGTTTTCTAAGAGATCTATTTGTATAACAAATGTACATAAATGTATTCTGGTTGAAAATCAATAAAAAATTAATTTAAAAAAAGAATAGTAAAATTAAATATATGCACATAATAATCAAACAGTTTACACTTAACAATTACAGTAAAGAATTACTAAGCTATAATCAATAAAAATGATAGCAAGTCACAATGCATAAAATACCACCAAACATACAAGCATGTCAGGCTCTAGTAATATCTCCATTTGCAGGATTCCTTTGGCAAGTACCTAAACAGAGCAATGAGGAACGGTTAATAATAATTTAAGCGACTTAGTGCCTGAAGTGAACAGGAATATCTGGTTGGCGTGAAGCTTTATGGTGTGGTTGTCATGTCTGGGACATCATGTATACTGTCCTTTTGTATTTTCATTTCCCTCTGGACTGCCCGGTTCTCAGTGAGCCTGACTTTGGCCTTTAATATATAACTGTAATTGATTTATCTCACAGCTAACCTGCAGCAAAAAAGTAAGAATGTTATAAACTGATATACATTACATCTCCTAATACTGTAAAAAAGTTTTCTTCCGCCCTTCCCCCCCTTGCAGTTATATGTTATGTTGCATTTTTTGTTGTGCAACTTACGTTGGGAATCAGTGCAATATTAGATATAAACACAACCTTGTATTCAAATAATAAGCCTATTTTTATGCCCTTTAAGAACAAACGTGTGGAGCTTCTTGTGTGTGCGAGTGCTTGTGCGTCCCGGAGGCGGCCGGCCGGCGTTGGTTCGGTCGGGCGTACGTTTGTTCGAGAGGGCCGGCTCCGCGTCGCCTCTCCCGTTGGCGTGCGGCCGCCGTTCTTTCGTGTCCCGCCCGCCCTGCCTCCGTCGCCGTGGCCGTCCCCTCCCTGCCAGGCAGGCAGGCAGGCAGGCAGGCAGGCAGGCAGGCAGGCAGGCAGGCAGGCAGGCAGGCAGGGTGGGCGTCCCTTGCTTGCTTGCCTGCCTGCTTGCCTGCCTCCCTCCCACCCAGGTAGACCGGGTAAGAACCTGGCCCTTGTTTAGAAGCGCTGGGGAGCAGGCAGGCAGTCTGGAAGGAAGGCAGGAGGGCTGTGCCCTGCCTGCCTGCCTGCCTGCCTGCCTGCCTGCTCAACCCCCGGAAGGCCGGCTAGGCACCCCTCCCTCGCTTTAGAAGCGCCCCCGTGTGGCCGCCGCAGGGCAGGGCGGCCATTCCTTGCCTGCCTTCTCCCAGGTAAAAACAAAATAAAAAAATTCCTTCCAGTAGCACCTTAAAGACCAACTGAGTTAGTTCTAGGTATGAGCTTTCGTGTGCATGCACACTTCTTCAGATACACTGAAACAGAAGTCACCGGACCTTTCTATATAGTGAGAAGGTGGGGAGGGGTATTACTCAGAAGGGTGGTGGGAATGGGTGATTGGCAGATAGCTGCGATGAGCCTGTTGACGGCTCTTAACGACTGCAATAGGTCTAACAGGAAAAAGCAAGGGGTGAGAAGGTGAAAAATGGCTTTGTCATGTATAATGAGACCGGGTAGGCGCCGGTTCCTTGCTTCAGGAGCGCCCTCGTGTGGCCAGAATGGTAAGGGCAGGGCAGCCGTTTTCTTCTTCGTCGTCGTCGTCGTCGTCGTATCCCTCTTGTTGTCATGATCGTTAGGGCGGGCGGGCGAAAAGGGGGATGAGTGTGTGTGTGTCTGCCTGCCCGCCTCCTACTCTTTCTTTCTCTCCGTGATCTATTTTGGATCTGTCTCCCCCACACGCCAGCACATGGGGGGGGGGGCCCGGGAGTGGTTTCTTGGGTGTGCGTCTGTGCGCGTTGGAGGGATATTTTGTGTCCATCTCTCTGTCCCTGTCTCCCCCGCACACAAGGACTTCCTGTGTTTCAGTGTATGTGTTTGAGTGCCAGAGAAATTTTGTGCCCTTCTGTCTCCCTCCCCCGCAAACGAGTCTGTGTATGTGTGAGACAGATTTTGTTTTTGCGTGCCTGCCTCTCTCTCTCTCTCTCTCTCTCTCTCTCTCTCTCTCTCTCTCTCTCTCTCTCCCTCTCTCCCTCTCCCTCTCTCCCCCTCCCTCTCCCCGCAAACAATCAAGTGTGTGTGAGAGCGCACGAGCGCTTTTGTGCTTGTCTTTCTGTATCCCCGTGTCTCCGCATGCTCCCCCTGCCGCAAAGGAACGCACGCACGCCAAGACTTTTCTCCCTTGCCATCCCTGCAAGGACGGACGCATGCACGCCCTCACCCGTCCCCTCCATCACCTGCCTGCTGCTCTGCCGCCAAGAGGCGGTCTACAAAGTCACCGACTTCTACGGCAGCTGTAGCCACGAACCCCACCCTTGACGATGTCGTCGAGGTCCAACGACTGGGTAGACCTGGAGGCGCCAACGGCGGCGCGAGCCGGTAGACCGGGAAGCCTTCCGCCCCCCTCTAGTAGACCGGCAAGCCCCCCAGCCGGGTAGACCGGAGGGGAGCCGAGGGCAGGGAGACCGGGCAACGCCGCCAGTCCTCCGGCGGGTAGACCGGAGGTCCGGCGCCCAGTAGACCGACCATCGCTTCCACTCCGTCCGCCAGGTAGTCCGGCAGAGCCGCGCTTTCCGGTGGGTAGACCGGGAAGCTCTACGATCTCTGAGGAAGACCGACAAGCCCCAGCTTTCCCAGCCGGTAGACTGGAGGGGAGCCGTGGGCGGGTAGACTGGGCAACGCCGCCAGCCTTTCCGGCGGGTAGACCGGGCTTCTCGAGGTCGGCGCCCAGTAGACCGGCCAGCGGTTAGGCTCCGTACGCCAGGTAGCCCGGCAGAGCCGCGCTTTCTCGTTGGTAGACCGGAAAGCCTACCGTTCTCTGAGGAAGACCGGCAAGGCCAGCTTTCTGGGACGATCGATCGGAGGGAACCGAGGGCTGGGAGACCGGGCAACGCCGCCAGCCCCTCCGCAGAGTAGACCGGGCTCTCCGAGCTTCGGCGCCCAGTAGACCGGCCAGCTGTTCCCCTCCGTCCGCCAGGTAGTCCGGCAGAGCCGCGCTTTCCGCTGGGTGGACCGGGAAGCCCCATGATCTCTGAGGAAGACAGGGAAGACCCAGCTTCCCACAGTCCGCCGGAGAGTAGAACGAGCAGCGGCTCCAAGCACGCCGCCAAGTCGACCGGCGCCTCCCGGCCCAAGGATGGTAGACCGGGAATCCGTTTATCCTCGGGGAGACCTGGGAGCACCAGCTTCTTGCGAGCAGGCAGGCAGGCAAGTTGGACGTCTCCTGCCTGCCTCCTCGCCAGGTAGGCAAGACAGGAGCCTATCCCTTCGTTTAGTACCGCTAGGCAGTCAGGCAGTCAATCAGGCAGCCAGCAAGCAGGCAGGCCGTGTTGAGCGTTGGCGCGAGCAGCCCACCGGACTTGACACCGAGGAGACCTTAAAGCGGTTCCACGGTGTATGTCAGGTAGCACGGCAAATCCGCGCTTTCCTGCGGGTAGATCGGGAAGCCCCCCATCTCTCAGGAAGACCGGCAAGCCCCAGCCTTCCCGCCCGGAAGACTGAAGTGGAGTCGAGGGCCGGTGGACCGGGCAAAGCCGTCAGCCCCTCCGCCGGGTAGACCGTGCTTCCCGAGGTACAGGGCCCAGTAGACCGGCCAGCGGTACGACCGCGCTTCCCGAGGTACAGGGCCCAGTAGACCGGCCAGCGGTACGACCGCGCAGTAGCCTGTCCTTTCGTTTAGGAGCGCCAGGAAGGAGGCAGGCAGGCAGGCAGGCAGGCAGGCAGGCAGGCCGTGGTGTGCGTGGACGCGAGGTGCCCAACGGGCCTGGAACCGAGTAGACTGCCCTGCGGTTCCACGCCATTTCCCAAGTAGTCCGGCAGAGCCGCGCTTTCCGGTGGGTAGACCGGGAAGCCCCACGATCTCGGACGAAGACCGGCAAGCCTCAGCCTTCCCGGCCGGTAGACTGGAGTGGAGCCGTGCGCCGGGAGACTGGGCAACGCCGCCAGCCTTTCCGGCGGGTAGACCGGGCTTCTCGAGGTCGGCCCCCAGTAGACCGGCCAGCGGTTAGGCTCCGTACGCCAGGTAGCCCGGCAGAGTCGCGCTTTCTCGTTGGTAGACCGGAAAGCCTACCGTTCTCTGAGGAAGACCGGCAAGACCAGCTTTCTGGGACGATCGATCGGAGGGAACCGAGGGCTGGAAGACCGGGCAACTCCGCCAGCCCCTCCGCAGAGTTGACCGGGCTTTCCGAGGTTCGGCGCCCAGTAGACCGGCCAGCGGTTCCACTCTCCGCCAGGTAGTCCGGCAGAGCCGCGCTTTCCGGTGGGTGGACCGGGAAGCCCCGTGATCAATTAGGAAGACAGGCAAGACCAAGCCTTCTCCGCCGGAAGACCGGAGGGGAGTCGAGGGCCGGTGGACCGGGCCACGCCGCCAGCCCCTCCGCAGAGTAGACCGGGCTCTCCGAGGTTCGGCGCCCAGTAGACCGGCCAGCTGTTCCACGCCGTATGCCAGGTAGTCCGGCAGAGCCGCGCTTTCCTGGATGTAGACTGGCAAGACAGCCTCCCCCACCTCTGCCGGCGAGTAGACCGGGCAGCGGCTCCAGCCCACCCGCCTAGTGGACCAGCGCATCCCGTCCCCAAGGAGGGTAGACCGGGAAGCCCTTTCTCCTCCGAGGTGGACCGGGAAGCCCCAGACCCTGCGGCAAGCAGGAAGGCAGGCAAGCTGGCAAGCCGTCTGCTGCCTGCCTTCCAGGTAGACCGGACAGGAGCCTGTACCTTGGTTTAGGAGCGCCAGAAAGGCGGCAGGCACGCACGCACGCACGCACGCACGCACGCACGCACACCCCCCCACCCCCACTAGGCAGTGTGGTGTAGTGGTTAAGAGTGATGGACTCCTAATCTGCTGAACCGGCTTTGTGTCTGCAGCTGCTGGGTGACCCTGGGCTACTCACACTTCTCGGAAGTCTCTCGGCACCACTCACCTCACAGAGTGTTTGTTGTGGGGGAGGAAGGGAAAGGAGAATGTTAGCTGCTTTGAGGCTCCTTCCGGTAGTGATAAAGCGGGATATTAAATCCAAACTCTTCTTCTTCTCTCTGCCCCTAGTACTCTGCTCACTGTCCCACCTCCCATACAAGGACGTGCCTGTTGTATAGGAGAAGAAAGGTGCGTGCGTGCTTAGAGGGAGGGAGACGCCTGGAAAGATGGAAAGAGAGGAGAGAGCGCACCTGTCTGGGCAAAGGGGCAGATCACTTTAAGCCCCCCCCCCACACCCATTTTCAAGTAGGCTGCATTCAGTTTTCCCAACAAGAGTTGTGATTCTGGTCCAAGAATAAAAAGCTTAAACCTATTTTTTGATGTTAAGATAATGCTATTCAGAAGAGGTAACAGAAAATGTTTCATGCTGGTTCTGAGCGCCCTCCTAAATAGTGCTGTTCTCAGGTGGCATTTTGGTACTGGGTTCTCCACCCCTTAAAGATTAAACATGGGGGGGGGTCATCATCGGGTAGAGGCTTATTCAAACTCATCTTTGGGCTGTAAGAGCATGCACTGGGTCAAGATATATGCATTGCCCCCAACCCTATTGTTTAGACGTTTATTTAGGGCGTGTGTGTACATCTCTGATTTTTTAAAAATAAGACACCATTTGAACAGCAAAGAATGACCAGCAACATTTTTTGGCGGGCGGCCCCCTCCTCAAATATTTTACGGGGGGGGGGGCCGCAAATATTTTACCGGCCCCAGGTATTGGCTCCTACTCTGCAGAGCGTCCCTCCCAGCACTATGATGAAAGTGTCCCTGAGCACGTGCAGAGTAAATTTCCATTCCATAAATGAAAGGAGACGCCACTCTGGAGATCTGCTAATTTTATTTAATCAATTATGTGTATACCCCGGTTTTGATTGTAGAAAACCTCAAAGCTGTTTGCAAAAAGAATAAAGCAGTAAGATTATTAGTAAAAATCATTTTTTTAAAACTAAAAGCCAGAGACGAACAAAATCTGCTGAGAACATTTCGGGGCCCCAGGGAGCCCTCGGGTTCTAATAAGGAAGGTCTTTATTTCTGATGGCTCTTCTGAAAGTGGGAACAGATGGGATCCTGGAATGGGGGGGGGATACATGCGCCCACCACCAACTCCGGGGAATAAAGGGGCGCATTAGACGGACCGGCAGCATCCCTTCGAGCAGGCCCAGACAGAGAGAGGGCCATATGGGCCACTTGGCCGGGGCCTCCAATTCCGAAGGGGGCCTCGGTCAGCATATTGATCCATATTTTCCATTTTGTCTTTATATGCAGATACGGTTCAAGCCTTGAAATAAAATTATTTGTCAGCATAACTTTTGTGGAAATTATTTATATACTTACTTATTTTTAAGACTTCAGTTATCCCCAGGGTAAAAAAAGGGGGGCACATTATCTACCTGGCCCTGGCCTCTGCCTGGCTCTACCAGGCCCTGGGTCGAATTATGATCTGAAATCCTTCCAGTAAATACACAGAAGACAGGGAAGGAGGGAGGGAGGGAGGGATATAAGGTGGTTCACTAGGTGTGTTCCCAGTGTTAACCTCTTCCTTCCAGCCTTAACATCACCATCAGCCTTTGAGGTTAGAGCATCAGGATCGCACCAGTCAGTCGGATCACTGGGGCAGTTGCGTGTTGCTCGCCACCAACTGCAACGAGGCCTATTCAGTAGATTCAGAAGATTGGGGAACTGCCTTTCCCCAGCAGCAACAGAGACCTCTGCTTGAACGCTGAGAAACAACAAACGCAGCATGAAACTAAAGCAATTCTTCGAGTCTCTGGATCGTGCGGGAAACACTTATTGCATGAATGAAAAACGTGTTTGGGCTCCTTTAATATCTTTCGAAAGCTGATTTTTGTGCCTCCCACCCCCCCCATATCTTAATTTCGATGGAGCCTCAGCATCAGGATGTGTCCTTCCTGTGAGCACTCAGGGCTGATTTCCTTAAGAATGGAGAGGTTTGATCTTCTTGCAGTCCGTGGGACTCTCAAGAGTCTCCTCCAGTACCATAATTCAAAAGCATCAATTCTTCAGCAATCAGCCTTCTTTATGGTCCAGCTCTCAATTCCATGCATCCCTACTGGGAAAACCATAGCTTGAACTATACGGACCTTTCTTGGCAAGGTGATGTCTCTGAAGTTGCCTAGGAAGCTGTATTGTCTACACTGGCTGGCAGCAACCCCGCCCCCCCCCCCCCGGATTCCAGACCAGGCATGTTCCCAGCTCTACCTGGAGATGTTGCCAGACACAACCTGGGACCTTCTGCATGCCAAGTATGGGCCCTCCCTGACAAAGATCACCCCCCAAATAACAATGTGATCCAATACTAAAAAAAGTCAGAATAAAAACATAACTTTAAAATAAACAACATACCAAGTAAAGCAATATTCAATAATACTGGATACTCAATAATCCATTAGAATCGTAAAATTAGATAGGAAGGAGGAGGTGAAGGGGCTCCGACAGAGTCAAAGAGTCCACGCGCCACAGTCCTTAAAGAGTCCCCCTAAGCGCTGCCATAAGGCAGCCTGCAAACTGCACGTTGTAATCGCAAGGAGAAGAGGCGAAACACAGCCCCCAGCACTTTGACCAGAAAGGGACTTCTATTCTGTCTTCTTTCTTACTTTCCTTCTCTCTTATTTTCACCCCAAATCAGTCCTATAGAAGTCTGCAGTCGGGGAGAGTATATCGCTGTTTTCTTCTTCTCTCCACCACCAAGAGGAAGGAGGAGGTGAAGGGGCTCCGACAGAGTCACAGAGTCCACTCGCTACGCTCCTCAAAATCGCCCCAAAGCCTCCCAAAAGTTTTTCCAAGCGCTCCAAACACTATAATTGTCTTTGATTACAATCCCTTATATCCCATAGCACAACCTCCTCCTGAATATAGCAAAGAAGGGCGTAGTAGTCTTACTATCGTCCTTTATAGATCCACCTTCCGTCTTTATAATCCACTTTCCCGTCGCTGGCTCAAAAACGGCTCAACCAGATTCTTTTGGGATTTAGTGGGAAAGGGGGTTAAAAAGAAGGATAAGAATTTATTTTTGTATGCCACGACGGCAGCAAGGATTATGTTGGCCCAGAATTGGAAGACAAATGTATTACCAACCGTTTCGGACTGGCAGGTTAAATTGATAAATTATGCGGAACTGGCTAGATTATCAGGGAGAATACGAGATCAGGAAGACCAGAAGTTTTTTGAAAATTGGAGTAAATATTTGGTGTATATAAGAGATAATTGTAAATCTTTAAAGACCCTGGCAGGGTTTGATTAACTTCAACAGCATATGGTTAATTAGATAAACGAATAAAATACGAGCTGTAATGAAATTATAAGATACTTATGGAAGGGGGGGGGAAGGAAGTCTGAAGCTCGGCAGAGCTAAAGGTTTTCTAAGAGATCTATTTGTATAACAAATGTACATAAATGTATTCTGGTTGAAAATCAATAAAAAATTAATTTAAAAAAAGAATAGTAAAATTAAATATATGCACATAATAATCAAACAGTTTACACTTAACAATTACAGTAAAGAATTACTAAGCTATAATCAATAAAAATGATAGCAAGTCACAATGCATAAAATACCACCAAACATACAAGCATGTCAGGCTCTAGTAATATCTCCATTTGCAGGATTCCTTTGGCAAGTACCTAAACAGAGCAATGAGGAACGGTTAATAATAATTTAAGCGACTTAGTGCCTGAAGTGAACAGGAATATCTGGTTGGCGTGAAGCTTTATGGTGTGGTTGTCATGTCTGGGACATCATGTATACTGTCCTTTTGTATTTTCATTTCCCTCTGGACTGCCCGGTTCTCAGTGAGCCTGACTTTGGCCTTTAATATATAACTGTAATTGATTTATCTCACAGCTAACCTGCAGCAAAAAAGTAAGAATGTTATAAACTGATATACATTACATCTCCTAATACTGTAAAAAAGTTTTCTTCCGCCCTTCCCCCCCTTGCAGTTATATGTTATGTTGCATTTTTTGTTGTGCAACTTACGTTGGGAATCAGTGCAATATTAGATATAAACACAACCTTGTATTCAAATAATAAGCCTATTTTTATGCCCTTTAAGAACAAACGTGTGGAGCTTCTTGTGTGTGCGAGTGCTTGTGCGTCCCGGAGGCGGCCGGCCGGCGTTGGTTCGGTCGGGCGTACGTTTGTTCGAGAGGGCCGGCTCCGCGTCGCCTCTCCCGTTGGCGTGCGGCCGCCGTTCTTTCGTGTCCCGCCCGCCCTGCCTCCGTCGCCGTGGCCGTCCCCTCCCTGCCAGGCAGGCAGGCAGGCAGGCAGGCAGGCAGGCAGGCAGGCAGGCAGGCAGGCAGGCAGGCAGGCAGGCAGGGTGGGCGTCCCTTGCTTGCTTGCCTGCCTGCTTGCCTGCCTCCCTCCCACCCAGGTAGACCGGGTAAGAACCTGGCCCTTGTTTAGAAGCGCTGGGGAGCAGGCAGGCAGTCTGGAAGGAAGGCAGGAGGGCTGTGCCCTGCCTGCCTGCCTGCCTGCCTGCCTGCCTGCTCAACCCCCGGAAGGCCGGCTAGGCACCCCTCCCTCGCTTTAGAAGCGCCCCCGTGTGGCCGCCGCAGGGCAGGGCGGCCATTCCTTGCCTGCCTTCTCCCAGGTAGACCGGGTAGGCGCCGGTTCCTTGCTTCAGGAGCGCCCTCGTGTGGCCAGAATGGTAAGGGCAGGGCAGCCGTTTTCTTCTTCGTCGTCGTCGTCGTCGTCGTCGTATCCCTCTTGTTGTCATGATCGTTAGGGCGGGCGGGCGAAAAGGGGGATGAGTGTGTGTGTGTCTGCCTGCCCGCCTCCTACTCTTTCTTTCTCTCCGTGATCTATTTTGGATCTGTCTCCCCCACACGCCAGCACATGGGGGGGGGGCGGGAGTGGTTTCTTGGGTGTGCGTCTGTGCGCGTTGGAGGGATATTTTGTGTCCATCTCTCTGTCCCTGTCTCCCCCGCACACAAGGACTTCCTGTGTTTCAGTGTATGTGTTTGAGTGCCAGAGAAATTTTGTGCCCTTCTGTCTCCCTCCCCCGCAAACGAGTCTGTGTATGTGTGAGACAGATTTTGTTTTTGCGTGCCTGCCTCTCTCTCTCTCTCTCTTTCTCTCTCTCTCCCCCTCTCTCCCTCCCTCTCCCTCTCTCCCCCTCCCTCTCCCCGCAAACAATCAAGTGTGTGTGAGAGCGCACGAGCGCTTTTGTGCTTGTCTTTCTGTATCCCCGTGTCTCCGCATGCTCCCCCTGCCGCAAAGGAACGCACGCACGCCAAGACTTTTCTCCCTTGCCATCCCTGCAAGGACGGACGCATGCACGCCCTCACCCGTCCCCTCCATCACCTGCCTGCTGCTCTGCCGCCAAGAGGCGGTCTACAAAGTCACCGACTTCTACGGCAGCTGTAGCCACGAACCCCACCCTTGACGATGTCGTCGAGGTCCAACGACTGGGTAGACCTGGAGGCGCCAACGGCGGCGCGAGCCGGTAGACCGGGAAGCCTTCCGCCCCCCTCTAGTAGACCGGCAAGCCCCCCAGCCGGGTAGACCGGAGGGGAGCCGAGGGCAGGGAGACCGGGCAACGCCGCCAGTCCTCCGGCGGGTAGACCGGAGGTCCGGCGCCCAGTAGACCGACCATCGCTTCCACTCCGTCCGCCAGGTAGTCCGGCAGAGCCGCGCTTTCCGGTGGGTAGACCGGGAAGCTCTACGATCTCTGAGGAAGACCGACAAGCCCCAGCTTTCCCAGCCGGTAGACTGGAGGGGAGCCGTGGGCGGGTAGACTGGGCAACGCCGCCAGCCTTTCCGGCGGGTAGACCGGGCTTCTCGAGGTCGGCGCCCAGTAGACCGGCCAGCGGTTAGGCTCCGTACGCCAGGTAGCCCGGCAGAGCCGCGCTTTCTCGTTGGTAGACCGGAAAGCCTACCGTTCTCTGAGGAAGACCGGCAAGGCCAGCTTTCTGGGACGATCGATCGGAGGGAACCGAGGGCTGGGAGACCGGGCAACGCCGCCAGCCCCTCCGCAGAGTAGACCGGGCTCTCCGAGCTTCGGCGCCCAGTAGACCGGCCAGCTGTTCCCCTCCGTCCGCCAGGTAGTCCGGCAGAGCCGCGCTTTCCGCTGGGTGGACCGGGAAGCCCCATGATCTCTGAGGAAGACAGGGAAGACCCAGCTTCCCACAGTCCGCCGGAGAGTAGAACGAGCAGCGGCTCCAAGCACGCCGCCAAGTCGACCGGCGCCTCCCGGCCCAAGGATGGTAGACCGGGAATCCGTTTATCCTCGGGGAGACCTGGGAGCACCAGCTTCTTGCGAGCAGGCAGGCAGGCAAGTTGGACGTCTCCTGCCTGCCTCCTCGCCAGGTAGGCAAGACAGGAGCCTATCCCTTCGTTTAGTACCGCTAGGCAGTCAGGCAGTCAATCAGGCAGCCAGCAAGCAGGCAGGCCGTGTTGAGCGTTGGCGCGAGCAGCCCACCGGACTTGACACCGAGGAGACCTTAAAGCGGTTCCACGGTGTATGTCAGGTAGCACGGCAAATCCGCGCTTTCCTGCGGGTAGATCGGGAAGCCCCCCATCTCTCAGGAAGACCGGCAAGCCCCAGCCTTCCCGCCCGGAAGACTGAAGTGGAGTCGAGGGCCGGTGGACCGGGCAAAGCCGTCAGCCCCTCCGCCGGGTAGACCGTGCTTCCCGAGGTACAGGGCCCAGTAGACCGGCCAGCGGTACGACCGCGCTTCCCGAGGTACAGGGCCCAGTAGACCGGCCAGCGGTACGACCGCGCAGTAGCCTGTCCTTTCGTTTAGGAGCGCCAGGAAGGAGGCAGGCAGGCAGGCAGGCAGGCAGGCAGGCAGGCAGGCCGTGGTGTGCGTGGACGCGAGGTGCCCAACGGGCCTGGAACCGAGTAGACTGCCCTGCGGTTCCACGCCATTTCCCAAGTAGTCCGGCAGAGCCGCGCTTTCCGGTGGGTAGACCGGGAAGCCCCACGATCTCGGACGAAGACCGGCAAGCCTCAGCCTTCCCGGCCGGTAGACTGGAGTGGAGCCGTGCGCCGGGAGACTGGGCAACGCCGCCAGCCTTTCCGGCGGGTAGACCGGGCTTCTCGAGGTCGGCCCCCAGTAGACCGGCCAGCGGTTAGGCTCCGTACGCCAGGTAGCCCGGCAGAGTCGCGCTTTCTCGTTGGTAGACCGGAAAGCCTACCGTTCTCTGAGGAAGACCGGCAAGACCAGCTTTCTGGGACGATCGATCGGAGGGAACCGAGGGCTGGAAGACCGGGCAACTCCGCCAGCCCCTCCGCAGAGTTGACCGGGCTTTCCGAGGTTCGGCGCCCAGTAGACCGGCCAGCGGTTCCACTCTCCGCCAGGTAGTCCGGCAGAGCCGCGCTTTCCGGTGGGTGGACCGGGAAGCCCCGTGATCAATTAGGAAGACAGGCAAGACCAAGCCTTCTCCGCCGGAAGACCGGAGGGGAGTCGAGGGCCGGTGGACCGGGCCACGCCGCCAGCCCCTCCGCAGAGTAGACCGGGCTCTCCGAGGTTCGGCGCCCAGTAGACCGGCCAGCTGTTCCACGCCGTATGCCAGGTAGTCCGGCAGAGCCGCGCTTTCCTGGATGTAGACTGGCAAGACAGCCTCCCCCACCTCTGCCGGCGAGTAGACCGGGCAGCGGCTCCAGCCCACCCGCCTAGTGGACCAGCGCATCCCGTCCCCAAGGAGGGTAGACCGGGAGCCCTTTCTCCTCCGAGGTGGACCGGGAAGCCCCAGACCCTGCGGCAAGCAGGAAGGCAGGCAAGCTGGCAAGCCGTCTGCTGCCTGCCTTCCAGGTAGACCGGACAGGAGCCTGTACCTTGGTTTAGGAGCGCCAGAAAGGCGGCAGGCACGCACGCACGCACGCACGCACGCACGCACGCACGCACGCACACCCCCCCACCCCCACTAGGCAGTGTGGTGTAGTGGTTAAGAGTGATGGACTCCTAATCTGCTGAACCGGCTTTGTGTCTGCAGCTGCTGGGTGACCCTGGGCTACTCACACTTCTCGGAAGTCTCTCGGCACCACTCACCTCACAGAGTGTTTGTTGTGGGGGAGGAAGGGAAAGGAGAATGTTAGCTGCTTTGAGGCTCCTTCCGGTAGTGATAAAGCGGGATATTAAATCCAAACTCTTCTTCTTCTCTCTGCCCCTAGTACTCTGCTCACTGTCCCACCTCCCATACAAGGACGTGCCTGTTGTATAGGAGAAGAAAGGTGCGTGCGTGCTTAGAGGGAGGGAGACGCCTGGAAAGATGGAAAGAGAGGAGAGAGCGCACCTGTCTGGGCAAAGGGGCAGATCACTTTAAGCCCCCCCCCCCACACCCATTTTCAAGTAGGCTGCATTCAGTTTTCCCAACAAGAGTTGTGATTCTGGTCCAAGAATAAAAAGCTTAAACCTATTTTTTGATGTTAAGATAATGCTATTCAGAAGAGGTAACAGAAAATGTTTCATGCTGGTTCTGAGCGCCCTCCTAAATAGTGCTGTTCTCAGGTGGCATTTTGGTACTGGGTTCTCCACCCCTTAAAGATTAAACATGGGGGGGGGTCATCATCGGGTAGAGGCTTATTCAAACTCATCTTTGGGCTGTAAGAGCATGCACTGGGTCAAGATATATGCATTGCCCCCAACCCTATTGTTTAGACGTTTATTTAGGGCGTGTGTGTACATCTCTGATTTTTTAAAAATAAGACACCATTTGAACAGCAAAGAATGACCAGCAACATTTTTTGGCGGGCGGCCCCCTCCTCAAATATTTTACGGGGGGGGGGGCCGCAAATATTTTACCGGCCCCAGGTATTGGCTCCTACTCTGCAGAGCGTCCCTCCCAGCACTATGATGAAAGTGTCCCTGAGCACGTGCAGAGTAAATTTCCATTCCATAAATGAAAGGAGACGCCACTCTGGAGATCTGCTAATTTTATTTAATCAATTATGTGTATACCCCGGTTTTGATTGTAGAAAACCTCAAAGCTGTTTGCAAAAAGAATAAAGCAGTAAGATTATTAGTAAAAATCATTTTTTTAAAACTAAAAGCCAGAGACGAACAAAATCTGCTGAGAACATTTCGGGGCCCCAGGGAGCCCTCGGGTTCTAATAAGGAAGGTCTTTATTTCTGATGGCTCTTCTGAAAGTGGGAACAGATGGGATCCTGGAATGGGGGGGGGATACATGCGCCCACCACCAACTCCGGGGAATAAAGGGGCGCATTAGACGGACCGGCAGCATCCCTTCGAGCAGGCCCAGACAGAGAGAGGGCCATATGGGCCACTTGGCCGGGGCCTCCAATTCCGAAGGGGGCCTCGGTCAGCATATTGATCCATATTTTCCATTTTGTCTTTATATGCAGATACGGTTCAAGCCTTGAAATAAAATTATTTGTCAGCATAACTTTTGTGGAAATTATTTATATACTTACTTATTTTTAAGACTTCAGTTATCCCCAGGGTAAAAAAAGGGGGGCACATTATCTACCTGGCCCTGGCCTCTGCCTGGCTCTACCAGGCCCTGGGTCGAATTATGATCTGAAATCCTTCCAGTAAATACACAGAAGACAGGGAAGGAGGGAGGGAGGGAGGGATATAAGGTGGTTCACTAGGTGTGTTCCCAGTGTTAACCTCTTCCTTCCAGCCTTAACATCACCATCAGCCTTTGAGGTTAGAGCATCAGGATCGCACCAGTCAGTCGGATCACTGGGGCAGTTGCGTGTTGCTCGCCACCAACTGCAACGAGGCCTATTCAGTAGATTCAGAAGATTGGGGAACTGCCTTTCCCCAGCAGCAACAGAGACCTCTGCTTGAACGCTGAGAAACAACAAACGCAGCATGAAACTAAAGCAATTCTTCGAGTCTCTGGATCGTGCGGGAAACACTTATTGCATGAATGAAAAACGTGTTTGGGCTCCTTTAATATCTTTCGAAAGCTGATTTTTGTGCCTCCCACCCCCCCCATATCTTAATTTCGATGGAGCCTCAGCATCAGGATGTGTCCTTCCTGTGAGCACTCAGGGCTGATTTCCTTAAGAATGGAGAGGTTTGATCTTCTTGCAGTCCGTGGGACTCTCAAGAGTCTCCTCCAGTACCATAATTCAAAAGCATCAATTCTTCAGCAATCAGCCTTCTTTATGGTCCAGCTCTCAATTCCATGCATCACTACTGGGAAAACCATAGCTTGAACTATACGGACCTTTCTTGGCAAGGTGATGTCTCTGAAGTTGCCTAGGAAGCTGTATTGTCTACACTGGCTGGCAGCAACCCCGCCCCCCCCCCCCCGGATTCCAGACCAGGCATGTTCCCAGCTCTACCTGGAGATGTTGCCAGACACAACCTGGGACCTTCTGCATGCCAAGTATGGGCCCTCCCTGACAAAGATCACCCCCCAAATAACAATGTGATCCAATACTAAAAAAAGTCAGAATAAAAACATAACTTTAAAATAAACAACATACCAAGTAAAGCAATATTCAATAATACTGGATACTCAATAATCCATTAGAATCGTAAAATTAGATAGGAAGGAGGAGGTGAAGGGGCTCCGACAGAGTCAAAGAGTCCACGCGCCACAGTCCTTAAAGAGTCCCCCTAAGCGCTGCCATAAGGCAGCCTGCAAACTGCACGTTGTAATCGCAAGGAGAAGAGGCGAAACACAGCCCCCAGCACTTTGACCAGAAAGGGACTTCTATTCTGTCTTCTTTCTTACTTTCCTTCTCTCTTATTTTCACCCCAAATCAGTCCTATAGAAGTCTGCAGTCGGGGAGAGTATATCGCTGTTTTCTTCTTCTCTCCACCACCAAGAGGAAGGAGGAGGTGAAGGGGCTCCGACAGAGTCACAGAGTCCACTCGCCACGCTCCTCAAAATCGCCCCAAAGCCTCCCAAAAGTTTTTCCAAGCGCTCCAAACACTATAATTGTCTTTGATTACAATCCCTTATATCCCATAGCACAACCTCCTCCTGAATATAGCAAAGAAGGGCGTAGTAGTCTTACTATCGTCCTTTATAGATCCACCTTCCGTCTTTATAATCCACTTTCCCGTCGCTGGCTCAAAAACGGCTCAACCAGATTCTTTTGGGATTTAGTGGGAAAGGGGGTTAAAAAGAAGGATAAGAATTTATTTTTGTATGCCACGACGGCAGCAAGGATTATGTTGGCCCAGAATTGGAAGACAAATGTATTACCAACCGTTTCGGACTGGCAGGTTAAATTGATAAATTATGCGGAACTGGCTAGATTATCAGGGAGAATACGAGATCAGGAAGACCAGAAGTTTTTTGAAAATTGGAGTAAATATTTGGTGTATATAAGAGATAATTGTAAATCTTTAAAGACCCTGGCAGGGTTTGATTAACTTCAACAGCATATGGTTAATTAGATAAACGAATAAAATACGAGCTGTAATGAAATTATAAGATACTTATGGAAGGGGGGGGGGAAGGAAGTCTGAAGCTCGGCAGAGCTAAAGGTTTTCTAAGAGATCTATTTGTATAACAAATGTACATAAATGTATTCTGGTTGAAAATCAATAAAAAATTAATTTAAAAAAAGAATAGTAAAATTAAATATATGCACATAATAATCAAACAGTTTACACTTAACAATTACAGTAAAGAATTACTAAGCTATAATCAATAAAAATGATAGCAAGTCACAATGCATAAAATACCACCAAACATACAAGCATGTCAGGCTCTAGTAATATCTCCATTTGCAGGATTCCTTTGGCAAGTACCTAAACAGAGCAATGAGGAACGGTTAATAATAATTTAAGCGACTTAGTGCCTGAAGTGAACAGGAATATCTGGTTGGCGTGAAGCTTTATGGTGTGGTTGTCATGTCTGGGACATCATGTATACTGTCCTTTTGTATTTTCATTTCCCTCTGGACTGCCCGGTTCTCAGTGAGCCTGACTTTGGCCTTTAATATATAACTGTAATTGATTTATCTCACAGCTAACCTGCAGCAAAAAAGTAAGAATGTTATAAACTGATATACATTACATCTCCTAATACTGTAAAAAAGTTTTCTTCCGCCCTTCCCCCCCTTGCAGTTATATGTTATGTTGCATTTTTTGTTGTGCAACTTACGTTGGGAATCAGTGCAATATTAGATATAAACACAACCTTGTATTCAAATAATAAGCCTATTTTTATGCCCTTTAAGAACAAACGTGTGGAGCTTCTTGTGTGTGCGAGTGCTTGTGCGTCCCGGAGGCGGCCGGCCGGCGTTGGTTCGGTCGGGCGTACGTTTGTTCGAGAGGGCCGGCTCCGCGTCGCCTCTCCCGTTGGCGTGCGGCCGCCGTTCTTTCGTGTCCCGCCCGCCCTGCCTCCGTCGCCGTGGCCGTCCCCTCCCTGCCAGGCAGGCAGGCAGGCAGGCAGGCAGGCAGGCAGGCAGGCAGGCAGGCAGGCAGGCAGGCAGGCAGGCAGGCAGGCAGGCAGGCAGGCAGGGTGGGCGTCCCTTGCTTGCTTGCCTGCCTGCTTGCCTGCCTCCCTCCCACCCAGGTAGACCGGGTAAGAACCTGGCCCTTGTTTAGAAGCGCTGGGGAGCAGGCAGGCAGTCTGGAAGGAAGGCAGGAGGGCTGTGCCCTGCCTGCCTGCCTGCCTGCCTGCCTGCCTGCTCAACCCCCGGAAGGCCGGCTAGGCACCCCTCCCTCGCTTTAGAAGCGCCCCCGTGTGGCCGCCGCAGGGCAGGGCGGCCATTCCTTGCCTGCCTTCTCCCAGGTAGACCGGGTAGGCGCCGGTTCCTTGCTTCAGGAGCGCCCTCGTGTGGCCAGAATGGTAAGGGCAGGGCAGCCGTTTTCTTCTTCGTCGTCGTCGTCGTCGTCGTCGTATCCCTCTTGTTGTCATGATCGTTAGGGCGGGCGGGCGAAAAGGGGGATGAGTGTGTGTGTGTCTGCCTGCCCGCCTCCTACTCTTTCTTTCTCTCCGTGATCTATTTTGGATCTGTCTCCCCCACACGCCAGCACATGGGGGGGGGCGGGAGTGGTTTCTTGGGTGTGCGTCTGTGCGCGTTGGAGGGATATTTTGTGTCCATCTCTCTGTCCCTGTCTCCCCCGCACACAAGGACTTCCTGTGTTTCAGTGTATGTGTTTGAGTGCCAGAGAAATTTTGTGCCCTTCTGTCTCCCTCCCCCGCAAACGAGTCTGTGTATGTGTGAGACAGATTTTGTTTTTGCGTGCCTGCCTCTCTCTCTCTCTCTCTTTCTCTCTCTCTCCCCCTCTCTCCCTCCCTCTCCCTCTCTCCCCCTCCCTCTCCCCGCAAACAATCAAGTGTGTGTGAGAGCGCACGAGCGCTTTTGTGCTTGTCTTTCTGTATCCCCGTGTCTCCGCATGCTCCCCCTGCCGCAAAGGAACGCACGCACGCCAAGACTTTTCTCCCTTGCCATCCCTGCAAGGACGGACGCATGCACGCCCTCACCCGTCCCCTCCATCACCTGCCTGCTGCTCTGCCGCCAAGAGGCGGTCTACAAAGTCACCGACTTCTACGGCAGCTGTAGCCACGAACCCCACCCTTGACGATGTCGTCGAGGTCCAACGACTGGGTAGACCTGGAGGCGCCAACGGCGGCGCGAGCCGGTAGACCGGGAAGCCTTCCGCCCCCCTCTAGTAGACCGGCAAGCCCCCCAGCCGGGTAGACCGGAGGGGAGCCGAGGGCAGGGAGACCGGGCAACGCCGCCAGTCCTCCGGCGGGTAGACCGGAGGTCCGGCGCCCAGTAGACCGACCATCGCTTCCACTCCGTCCGCCAGGTAGTCCGGCAGAGCCGCGCTTTCCGGTGGGTAGACCGGGAAGCTCTACGATCTCTGAGGAAGACCGACAAGCCCCAGCTTTCCCAGCCGGTAGACTGGAGGGGAGCCGTGGGCGGGTAGACTGGGCAACGCCGCCAGCCTTTCCGGCGGGTAGACCGGGCTTCTCGAGGTCGGCGCCCAGTAGACCGGCCAGCGGTTAGGCTCCGTACGCCAGGTAGCCCGGCAGAGCCGCGCTTTCTCGTTGGTAGACCGGAAAGCCTACCGTTCTCTGAGGAAGACCGGCAAGGCCAGCTTTCTGGGACGATCGATCGGAGGGAACCGAGGGCTGGGAGACCGGGCAACGCCGCCAGCCCCTCCGCAGAGTAGACCGGGCTCTCCGAGCTTCGGCGCCCAGTAGACCGGCCAGCTGTTCCCCTCCGTCCGCCAGGTAGTCCGGCAGAGCCGCGCTTTCCGCTGGGTGGACCGGGAAGCCCCATGATCTCTGAGGAAGACAGGGAAGACCCAGCTTCCCACAGTCCGCCGGAGAGTAGAACGAGCAGCGGCTCCAAGCACGCCGCCAAGTCGACCGGCGCCTCCCGGCCCAAGGATGGTAGACCGGGAATCCGTTTATCCTCGGGGAGACCTGGGAGCACCAGCTTCTTGCGAGCAGGCAGGCAGGCAAGTTGGACGTCTCCTGCCTGCCTCCTCGCCAGGTAGGCAAGACAGGAGCCTATCCCTTCGTTTAGTACCGCTAGGCAGTCAGGCAGTCAATCAGGCAGCCAGCAAGCAGGCAGGCCGTGTTGAGCGTTGGCGCGAGCAGCCCACCGGACTTGACACCGAGGAGACCTTAAAGCGGTTCCACGGTGTATGTCAGGTAGCACGGCAAATCCGCGCTTTCCTGCGGGTAGATCGGGAAGCCCCCCATCTCTCAGGAAGACCGGCAAGCCCCAGCCTTCCCGCCCGGAAGACTGAAGTGGAGTCGAGGGCCGGTGGACCGGGCAAAGCCGTCAGCCCCTCCGCCGGGTAGACCGTGCTTCCCGAGGTACAGGGCCCAGTAGACCGGCCAGCGGTACGACCGCGCTTCCCGAGGTACAGGGCCCAGTAGACCGGCCAGCGGTACGACCGCGCAGTAGCCTGTCCTTTCGTTTAGGAGCGCCAGGAAGGAGGCAGGCAGGCAGGCAGGCAGGCAGGCAGGCAGGCCGTGGTGTGCGTGGACGCGAGGTGCCCAACGGGCCTGGAACCGAGTAGACTGCCCTGCGGTTCCACGCCATTTCCCAAGTAGTCCGGCAGAGCCGCGCTTTCCGGTGGGTAGACCGGGAAGCCCCACGATCTCGGACGAAGACCGGCAAGCCTCAGCCTTCCCGGCCGGTAGACTGGAGTGGAGCCGTGCGCCGGGAGACTGGGCAACGCCGCCAGCCTTTCCGGCGGGTAGACCGGGCTTCTCGAGGTCGGCCCCCAGTAGACCGGCCAGCGGTTAGGCTCCGTACGCCAGGTAGCCCGGCAGAGTCGCGCTTTCTCGTTGGTAGACCGGAAAGCCTACCGTTCTCTGAGGAAGACCGGCAAGACCAGCTTTCTGGGACGATCGATCGGAGGGAACCGAGGGCTGGAAGACCGGGCAACTCCGCCAGCCCCTCCGCAGAGTTGACCGGGCTTTCCGAGGTTCGGCGCCCAGTAGACCGGCCAGCGGTTCCACTCTCCGCCAGGTAGTCCGGCAGAGCCGCGCTTTCCGGTGGGTGGACCGGGAAGCCCCGTGATCAATTAGGAAGACAGGCAAGACCAAGCCTTCTCCGCCGGAAGACCGGAGGGGAGTCGAGGGCCGGTGGACCGGGCCACGCCGCCAGCCCCTCCGCAGAGTAGACCGGGCTCTCCGAGGTTCGGCGCCCAGTAGACCGGCCAGCTGTTCCACGCCGTACGCCAGGTAGTCCGGCAGAGCCGCGCTTTCCTGGATGTAGACTGGCAAGACAGCCTCCCCCACCTCTGCCGGCGAGTAGACCGGGCAGCGGCTCCAGCCCACCCGCCTAGTGGACCAGCGCATCCCGTCCCCAAGGAGGGTAGACCGTGAAGCCCTTTCTCCTCCGAGGTGGACCGGGAAGCCCCAGACCCTGCGGCAAGCAGGAAGGCAGGCAAGCTGGCAAGCCGTCTGCTGCCTGCCTTCCAGGTAGACCGGACAGGAGCCTGTACCTTGGTTTAGGAGCGCCAGAAAGGCGGCAGGCACGCACGCACGCACGCACGCACGCACGCACACCCCCCCACCCCCACTAGGCAGTGTGGTGTAGTGGTTAAGAGTGATGGACTCCTAATCTGCTGAACCGGCTTTGTGTCTGCAGCTGCTGGGTGACCCTGGGCTACTCACACTTCTCGGAAGTCTCTCGGCACCACTCACCTCACAGAGTGTTTGTTGTGGGGGAGGAAGGGAAAGGAGAATGTTAGCTGCTTTGAGGCTCCTTCCGGTAGTGATAAAGCGGGATATTAAATCCAAACTCTTCTTCTTCTCTCTGCCCCTAGTACTCTGCTCACTGTCCCACCTCCCATACAAGGACGTGCCTGTTGTATAGGAGAAGAAAGGTGCGTGCGTGCTTAGAGGGAGGGAGACGCCTGGAAAGATGGAAAGAGAGGAGAGAGCGCACCTGTCTGGGCAAAGGGGCAGATCACTTTAAGCCCCCCCCCCACACCCATTTTCAAGTAGGCTGCATTCAGTTTTCCCAACAAGAGTTGTGATTCGGGTCCAAGAATAAAAAGCTTAAACCTATTTTTTGATGTTAAGATAATGCTATTCAGAAGAGGTAACAGAAAATGTTTCATGCTGGTTCTGAGCGCCCTCCTAAATAGTGCTGTTCTCAGGTGGCATTTTGGTACTGGGTTCTCCACCCCTTAAAGATTAAACATGGGGGGGGGTCATCATCGGGTAGAGGCTTATTCAAACTCATCTTTGGGCTGTAAGAGCATGCACTGGGTCAAGATATATGCATTGCCCCCAACCCTATTGTTTAGACGTTTATTTAGGGCGTGTGTGTACATCTCTGATTTTTTAAAAATAAGACACCATTTGAACAGCAAAGAATGACCAGCAACATTTTTTGGCGGGCGGCCCCCTCCTCAAATATTTTACGGGGGGGGGGGCCGCAAATATTTTACCGGCCCCAGGTATTGGCTCCTACTCTGCAGAGCGTCCCTCCCAGCACTATGATGAAAGTGTCCCTGAGCACGTGCAGAGTAAATTTCCATTCCATAAATGAAAGGAGACGCCACTCTGGAGATCTGCTAATTTTATTTAATCAATTATGTGTATACCCCGGTTTTGATTGTAGAAAACCTCAAAGCTGTTTGCAAAAAGAATAAAGCAGTAAGATTATTAGTAAAAATCATTTTTTTAAAACTAAAAGCCAGAGACGAACAAAATCTTCTGAGAACATTTCGGGGCCCCAGGGAGCCCTCGGGTTCTAATAAGGAAGGTCTTTATTTCTGATGGCTCTTCTGAAAGTGGGAACAGATGGGATCCTGGAATGGGGGGGGGATACATGCGCCCACCACCAACTCCGGGGAATAAAGGGGCGCATTAGACGGACCGGCAGCATCCCTTCGAGCAGGCCCAGACAGAGAGAGGGCCATATGGGCCACTTGGCCGGGGCCTCCAATTCCGAAGGGGGCCTCGGTCAGCATATTGATCCATATTTTCCATTTTGTCTTTATATGCAGATACGGTTCAAGCCTTGAAATAAAATTATTTGTCAGCATAACTTTTGTGGAAATTATTTATATACTTACTTATTTTTAAGACTTCAGTTATCCCCAGGGTAAAAAAAGGGGGGCACATTATCTACCTGGCCCTGGCCTCTGCCTGGCTCTACCAGGCCCTGGGTCGAATTATGATCTGAAATCCTTCCAGTAAATACACAGAAGACAGGGAAGGAGGGAGGGAGGGAGGGATATAAGGTGGTTCACTAGGTGTGTTCCCAGTGTTAACCTCTTCCTTCCAGCCTTAACATCACCATCAGCCTTTGAGGTTAGAGCATCAGGATCGCACCAGTCAGTCGGATCACTGGGGCAGTTGCGTGTTGCTCGCCACCAACTGCAACGAGGCCTATTCAGTAGATTCAGAAGATTGGGGAACTGCCTTTCCCCAGCAGCAACAGAGACCTCTGCTTGAACGCTGAGAAACAACAAACGCAGCATGAAACTAAAGCAATTCTTCGAGTCTCTGGATCGTGCGGGAAACACTTATTGCATGAATGAAAAACGTGTTTGGGCTCCTTTAATATCTTTCGAAAGCTGATTTTTGTGCCTCCCACCCCCCCCCCATATCTTAATTTCGATGGAGCCTCAGCATCAGGATGTGTCCTTCCTGTGAGCACTCAGGGCTGATTTCCTTAAGAATGGAGAGGTTTGATCTTCTTGCAGTCCGTGGGACTCTCAAGAGTCTCCTCCAGTACCATAATTCAAAAGCATCAATTCTTCAGCAATCAGCCTTCTTTATGGTCCAGCTCTCAATGCCATGCATCACTACTGGGAAAACCATAGCTTGAACTATACGGACCTTTCTTGGCAAGGTGATGTCTCTGAAGTTGCCTAGGAAGCTGTATTGTCTACACTGGCTGGCAGCAACCCCGCCCCCCCCCCCCGGATTCCAGACCAGGCATGTTCCCAGCTCTACCTGGAGATGTTGCCAGACACAACCTGGGACCTTCTGCATGCCAAGTATGGGCCCTCCCTGACAAAGATCACCCCCCAAATAACAATGTGATCCAATACTAAAAAAAGTCAGAATAAAAACATAACTTTAAAATAAACAACATACCAAGTAAAGCAATATTCAATAATACTGGATACTCAATAATCCATTAGAATCGTAAAATTAGATAGGAAGGAGGAGGTGAAGGGGCTCCGACAGAGTCACAGAGTCCACTCGCCACAGTCCTTAAAGAGTCCCCCTAAGCGCTGCCATAAGGCAGCCTGCAAACTGCACGTTGTAATCGCAAGGAGAAGAGGCGAAACACAGCCCCCAGCACTTTGACCAGAAAGGGACTTCTATTCTGTCTTCTTTCTTACTTTCCTTCTCTCTTATTTTCACCCCAAATCAGTCCTATAGAAGTCTGCAGTCGGGGAGAGTATATCGCTGTTTTCTTCTTCTCTCCACCACCAAGAGGAAGGAGGAGGTGAAGGGGCTCCGACAGAGTCACAGAGTCCACTCGCCACGCTCCTCAAAATCGCCCCAAAGCCTCCCAAAAGTTTTTCCAAGCGCTCCAAACACTATAATTGTCTTTGATTACAATCCCTTATATCCCATAGCACAACCTCCTCCTGAATATAGCAAAGAAGGGCGTAGTAGTCTTACTATCGTCCTTTATAGATCCACCTTCCGTCTTTATAATCCACTTTCCCGTCGCTGGCTCAAAAACGGCTCAACCAGATTCTTTTGGGATTTAGTGGGAAAGGGGGTTAAAAAGAAGGATAAGAATTTATTTTTGTATGCCACGACGGCAGCAAGGATTATGTTGGCCCAGAATTGGAAGACAAATGTATTACCAACCGTTTCGGACTGGCAGGTTAAATTGATAAATTATGCGGAACTGGCTAGATTATCAGGGAGAATACGAGATCAGGAAGACCAGAAGTTTTTTGAAAATTGGAGTAAATATTTGGTGTATATAAGAGATAATTGTAAATCTTTAAAGACCCTGGCAGGGTTTGATTAACTTCAACAGCATATGGTTAATTAGATAAACGAATAAAATACGAGCTGTAATGAAATTATAAGATACTTATGGAAGGGGGGGGGGAAGGAAGTCTGAAGCTCGGCAGAGCTAAAGGTTTTCTAAGAGATCTATTTGTATAACAAATGTACATAAATGTATTCTGGTTGAAAATCAATAAAAAATTAATTTAAAAAAAGAATAGTAAAATTAAATATATGCACATAATAATCAAACAGTTTACACTTAACAATTACAGTAAAGAATTACTAAGCTATAATCAATAAAAATGATAGCAAGTCACAATGCATAAAATACCACCAAACATACAAGCATGTCAGGCTCTAGTAATATCTCCATTTGCAGGATTCCTTTGGCAAGTACCTAAACAGAGCAATGAGGAACGGTTAATAATAATTTAAGCGACTTAGTGCCTGAAGTGAACAGGAATATCTGGTTGGCGTGAAGCTTTATGGTGTGGTTGTCATGTCTGGGACATCATGTATACTGTCCTTTTGTATTTTCATTTCCCTCTGGACTGCCCGGTTCTCAGTGAGCCTGACTTTGGCCTTTAATATATAACTGTAATTGATTTATCTCACAGCTAACCTGCAGCAAAAAAGTAAGAATGTTATAAACTGATATACATTACATCTCCTAATACTGTAAAAAAGTTTTCTTCCGCCCTTCCCCCCCTTGCAGTTATATGTTATGTTGCATTTTTTGTTGTGCAACTTACGTTGGGAATCAGTGCAATATTAGATATAAACACAACCTTGTATTCAAATAATAAGCCTATTTTTATGCCCTTTAAGAACAAACGTGTGGAGCTTCTTGTGTGTGCGAGTGCTTGTGCGTCCCGGAGGCGGCCGGCCGGCGTTGGTTCGGTCGGGCGTACGTTTGTTCGAGAGGGCCGGCTCCGCGTCGCCTCTCCCGTTGGCGTGCGGCCGCCGTTCTTTCGTGTCCCGCCCGCCCTGCCTCCGTCGCCGTGGCCGTCCCCTCCCTGCCAGGCAGGCAGGCAGGCAGGCAGGCAGGCAGGCAGGCAGGCAGGCAGGCAGGCAGGCAGGGTGGGCGTCCCTTGCTTGCTTGCCTGCCTGCTTGCCTGCCTCCCTCCCACCCAGGTAGACCGGGTAAGAACCTGGCCCTTGTTTAGAAGCGCTGGGGAGCAGGCAGGCAGTCTGGAAGGAAGGCAGGAGGGCTGTGCCCTGCCTGCCTGCCTGCCTGCCTGCCTGCCTGCTCAACCCCCGGAAGGCCGGCTAGGCACCCCTCCCTCGCTTTAGAAGCGCCCCCGTGTGGCCGCCGCAGGGCAGGGCGGCCATTCCTTGCCTGCCTTCTCCCAGGTAGACCGGGTAGGCGCCGGTTCCTTGCTTCAGGAGCGCCCTCGTGTGGCCAGAATGGTAAGGGCAGGGCAGCCGTTTTCTTCTTCGTCGTCGTCGTCGTCGTCGTCGTATCCCTCTTGTTGTCATGATCGTTAGGGCGGGCGGGCGAAAAGGGGGATGAGTGTGTGTGTGTCTGCCTGCCCGCCTCCTACTCTTTCTTTCTCTCCGTGATCTATTTTGGATCTGTCTCCCCCACACGCCAGCACATGGGGGGGGGCGGGAGTGGTTTCTTGGGTGTGCGTCTGTGCGCGTTGGAGGGATATTTTGTGTCCATCTCTCTGTCCCTGTCTCCCCCGCACACAAGGACTTCCTGTGTTTCAGTGTATGTGTTTGAGTGCCAGAGAAATTTTGTGCCCTTCTGTCTCCCTCCCCCGCAAACGAGTCTGTGTATGTGTGAGACAGATTTTGTTTTTGCGTGCCTGCCTCTCTCTCTCTCTCTCTCTCTCTCTCTCTCTCTCTCTCTCTCTCTCCCTCTCTCCCTCTCCCTCTCTCCCCCTCCCTCTCCCCGCAAACAATCAAGTGTGTGTGAGAGCGCACGAGCGCTTTTGTGCTTGTCTTTCTGTATCCCCGTGTCTCCGCATGCTCCCCCTGCCGCAAAGGAACGCACGCACGCCAAGACTTTTCTCCCTTGCCATCCCTGCAAGGACGGACGCATGCACGCCCTCACCCGTCCCCTCCATCACCTGCCTGCTGCTCTGCCGCCAAGAGGCGGTCTACAAAGTCACCGACTTCTACGGCAGCTGTAGCCACGAACCCCACCCTTGACGATGTCGTCGAGGTCCAACGACTGGGTAGACCTGGAGGCGCCAACGGCGGCGCGAGCCGGTAGACCGGGAAGCCTTCCGCCCCCCTCTAGTAGACCGGCAAGCCCCCCAGCCGGGTAGACCGGAGGGGAGCCGAGGGCAGGGAGACCGGGCAACGCCGCCAGTCCTCCGGCGGGTAGACCGGAGGTCCGGCGCCCAGTAGACCGACCATCGCTTCCACTCCGTCCGCCAGGTAGTCCGGCAGAGCCGCGCTTTCCGGTGGGTAGACCGGGAAGCTCTACGATCTCTGAGGAAGACCGACAAGCCCCAGCTTTCCCAGCCGGTAGACTGGAGGGGAGCCGTGGGCGGGTAGACTGGGCAACGCCGCCAGCCTTTCCGGCGGGTAGACCGGGCTTCTCGAGGTCGGCGGCCAGTAGACCGGCCAGCGGTTAGGCTCCGTACGCCAGGTAGCCCGGCAGAGCCGCGCTTTCTCGTTGGTAGACCGGAAAGCCTACCGTTCTCTGAGGAAGACCGGCAAGGCCAGCTTTCTGGGACGATCGATCGGAGGGAACCGAGGGCTGGGAGACCGGGCAACGCCGCCAGCCCCTCCGCAGAGTAGACCGGGCTCTCCGAGCTTCGGCGCCCAGTAGACCGGCCAGCTGTTCCCCTCCGTCCGCCAGGTAGTCCGGCAGAGCCGCGCTTTCCGCTGGGTGGACCGGGAAGCCCCATGATCTCTGAGGAAGACAGGGAAGACCCAGCTTCCCACAGTCCGCCGGAGAGTAGAACGAGCAGCGGCTCCAAGCACGCCGCCAAGTCGACCGGCGCCTCCCGGCCCAAGGATGGTAGACCGGGAATCCGTTTATCCTCGGGGAGACCTGGGAGCACCAGCTTCTTGCGAGCAGGCAGGCAGGCAAGTTGGACGTCTCCTGCCTGCCTCCTCGCCAGGTAGGCAAGACAGGAGCCTATCCCTTCGTTTAGTACCGCTAGGCAGTCAGGCAGTCAATCAGGCAGCCAGCAAGCAGGCAGGCCGTGTTGAGCGTTGGCGCGAGCAGCCCACCGGACTTGACACCGAGGAGACCTTAAAGCGGTTCCACGGTGTATGTCAGGTAGCACGGCAAATCCGCGCTTTCCTGCGGGTAGATCGGGAAGCCCCCCATCTCTCAGGAAGACCGGCAAGCCCCAGCCTTCCCGCCCGGAAGACTGAAGTGGAGTCGAGGGCCGGTGGACCGGGCAAAGCCGTCAGCCCCTCCGCCGGGTAGACCGTGCTTCCCGAGGTACAGGGCCCAGTAGACCGGCCAGCGGTACGACCGCGCTTCCCGAGGTACAGGGCCCAGTAGACCGGCCAGCGGTACGACCGCGCAGTAGCCTGTCCTTTCGTTTAGGAGCGCCAGGAAGGAGGCAGGCAGGCAGGCAGGCAGGCAGGCAGGCAGGCCGTGGTGTGCGTGGACGCGAGGTGCCCAACGGGCCTGGAACCGAGTAGACTGCCCTGCGGTTCCACGCCATTTCCCAAGTAGTCCGGCAGAGCCGCGCTTTCCGGTGGGTAGACCGGGAAGCCCCACGATCTCGGACGAAGACCGGCAAGCCTCAGCCTTCCCGGCCGGTAGACTGGAGTGGAGCCGTGCGCCGGGAGACTGGGCAACGCCGCCAGCCTTTCCGGCGGGTAGACCGGGCTTCTCGAGGTCGGCCCCCAGTAGACCGGCCAGCGGTTAGGCTCCGTACGCCAGGTAGCCCGGCAGAGTCGCGCTTTCTCGTTGGTAGACCGGAAAGCCTACCGTTCTCTGAGGAAGACCGGCAAGACCAGCTTTCTGGGACGATCGATCGGAGGGAACCGAGGGCTGGAAGACCGGGCAACTCCGCCAGCCCCTCCGCAGAGTTGACCGGGCTTTCCGAGGTTCGGCGCCCAGTAGACCGGCCAGCGGTTCCACTCTCCGCCAGGTAGTCCGGCAGAGCCGCGCTTTCCGGTGGGTGGACCGGGAAGCCCCGTGATCAATTAGGAAGACAGGCAAGACCAAGCCTTCTCCGCCGGAAGACCGGAGGGGAGTCGAGGGCCGGTGGACCGGGCCACGCCGCCAGCCCCTCCGCAGAGTAGACCGGGCTCTCCGAGGTTCGGCGCCCAGTAGACCGGCCAGCTGTTCCACGCCGTACGCCAGGTAGTCCGGCAGAGCCGCGCTTTCCTGGATGTAGACTGGCAAGACAGCCTCCCCCACCTCTGCCGGCGAGTAGACCGGGCAGCGGCTCCAGCCCACCCGCCTAGTGGACCAGCGCATCCCGTCCCCAAGGAGGGTAGACCGTGAAGCCCTTTCTCCTCCGAGGTGGACCGGGAAGCCCCAGACCCTGCGGCAAGCAGGAAGGCAGGCAAGCTGGCAAGCCGTCTGCTGCCTGCCTTCCAGGTAGACCGGACAGGAGCCTGTACCTTGGTTTAGGAGCGCCAGAAAGGCGGCAGGCACGCACGCACGCACGCACGCACGCACGCACACCCCCCCACCCCCACTAGGCAGTGTGGTGTAGTGGTTAAGAGTGATGGACTCCTAATCTGCTGAACCGGCTTTGTGTCTGCAGCTGCTGGGTGACCCTGGGCTACTCACACTTCTCGGAAGTCTCTCGGCACCACTCACCTCACAGAGTGTTTGTTGTGGGGGAGGAAGGGAAAGGAGAATGTTAGCTGCTTTGAGGCTCCTTCCGGTAGTGATAAAGCGGGATATTAAATCCAAACTCTTCTTCTTCTCTCTGCCCCTAGTACTCTGCTCACTGTCCCACCTCCCATACAAGGACGTGCCTGTTGTATAGGAGAAGAAAGGTGCGTGCGTGCTTAGAGGGAGGGAGACGCCTGGAAAGATGGAAAGAGAGGAGAGAGCGCACCTGTCTGGGCAAAGGGGCAGATCACTTTAAGCCCCCCCCCCACCCATTTTCAAGTAGGCTGCATTCAGTTTTCCCAACAAGAGTTGTGATTCTGGTCCAAGAATAAAAAGCTTAAACCTATTTTTTGATGTTAAGATAATGCTATTCAGAAGAGGTAACAGAAAATGTTTCATGCTGGTTCTGAGCGCCCTCCTAAATAGTGCTGTTCTCAGGTGGCATTTTGGTTCTGGGTTCTCCACCCCTTAAAGATTAAACATGGGGGGGGGGTCATCATCGGGTAGAGGCTTATTCAAACTCATCTTTGGGCTGTAAGAGCATGCACTGGGTCAAGATATATGCATTGCCCCCAACCCTATTGTTTAGACGTTTATTTAGGGCGTGTGTGTACATCTCTGATTTTTAAAAAATAAGACACCATTTGAACAGCAAAGAATGACCAGCAACATTTTTTGGCGGGCGGCCCCCTCCTCAAATATTTTACGGGGGGGGGGCCGCAAATATTTTACCGGCCCCAGGTATTGGCTCCTACTCTGCAGAGCGTCCCTCCCAGCACTATGATGAAAGTGTCCCTGAGCACGTGCAGAGTAAATTTCCATTCCATAAATGAAAGGAGACGCCACTCTGGAGATCTGCTAATTTTATTTAATCAATTATGTGTATACCCCGGTTTTGATTGTAGAAAACCTCAAAGCTGTTTGCAAAAAGAATAAAGCAGTAAGATTATTAGTAAAAATCATTTTTTAAAAACTAAAAGCCAGAGACGAACAAAATCTGCTGAGAACATTTCGGGGCCCCAGGGAGCCCTCGGGTTCTAATAAGGAAGGTCTTTATTTCTGATGGCTCTTCTGAAAGTGGGAACAGATGGGATCTTGGAATGGGGGGGGGATACATGCGCCCACCACCAACTCCGGGGAATAAAGGGGCGCATTAGACGGACTGGCAGCATCCCTTCGAGCAGGCCCAGACAGAGAGAGGGCCATATGGGCCACTTGGCCGGGGCCTCCAATTCCGAAGGGGGCCTCGGTCAGCATATTGATCCATATTTTCCATTTTGTCTTTATATGCAGATACGGTTCAAGCCTTGAAATAAAATTATTTGTCAGCATAACTTTTGTGGAAATTATTTATATACTTACTTATTTTTAAGACTTCAGTTATCCCCAGGGTAAAAAAAGGGGGGCACATTATCTACCTGGCCCTGGCCTCTGCCTGGCTCTACCAGGCCCTGGGTCGAATTATGATCTGAAATCCTTCCAGTAAATACACAGAAGACAGGGAAGGAGGGAGGGAGGGAGGGATATAAGGTGGTTCACTAGGTGTGTTCCCAGTGTTAACCTCTTCCTTCCAGCCTTAACATCACCATCAGCCTTTGAGGTTAGAGCATCAGGATCGCACCAGTCAGTCGGATCACTGGGGCAGTTGCGTGTTGCTCGCCACCAACTGCAACGAGGCCTATTCAGTAGATTCAGAAGATTGGGGAACTGCCTTTCCCCAGCAGCAACAGAGACCTCTGCTTGAACGCTGAGAAACAACAAACGCAGCATGAAACTAAAGCAATTCTTCGAGTCTCTGGATCGTGCGGGAAACACTTATTGCATGAATGAAAAACGTGTTTGGGCTCCTTTAATATCTTTCGAAAGCTGATTTTTGTGCCTCCCACCCCCCCCATATCTTAATTTCGATGGAGCCTCAGCATCAGGATGTGTCCTTCCTGTGAGCACTCAGGGCTGATTTCCTTAAGAATGGAGAGGTTTGATCTTCTTGCAGTCCGTGGGACTCTCAAGAGTCTCCTCCAGTACCATAATTCAAAAGCATCAATTCTTCAGCAATCAGCCTTCTTTATGGTCCAGCTCTCAATTCCATGCATCCCTACTGGGAAAACCATAGCTTGAACTATACGGACCTTTCTTGGCAAGGTGATGTCTCTGAAGTTGCCTAGGAAGCTGTATTGTCTACACTGGCTGGCAGCAACCCCGCCCCCCCCCCCCGGATTCCAGACCAGGCATGTTCCCAGCTCTACCTGGAGATGTTGCCAGACACAACCTGGGACCTTCTGCATGCCAAGTATGGGCCCTCCCTGACAAAGATCACCCCCCAAATAACAATGTGATCCAATACTAAAAAAAGTCAGAATAAAAACATAACTTTAAAATAAACAACATACCAAGTAAAGCAATATTCAATAATACTGGATACTCAATAATCCATTAGAATCGTAAAATTAGATAGGAAGGAGGAGGTGAAGGGGCTCCGACAGAGTCAAAGAGTCCACGCGCCACAGTCCTTAAAGAGTCCCCCTAAGCGCTGCCATAAGGCAGCCTGCAAACTGCACGTTGTAATCGCAAGGAGAAGAGGCGAAACACAGCCCCCAGCACTTTGACCAGAAAGGGACTTCTATTCTGTCTTCTTTCTTACTTTCCTTCTCTCTTATTTTCACCCCAAATCAGTCCTATAGAAGTCTGCAGTCGGGGAGAGTATATCGCTGTTTTCTTCTTCTCTCCACCACCAAGAGGAAGGAGGAGGTGAAGGGGCTCCGACAGAGTCACAGAGTCCACTCGCCACGCTCCTCAAAATCGCCCCAAAGCCTCCCAAAAGTTTTTCCAAGCGCTCCAAACACTATAATTGTCTTTGATTACAATCCCTTATATCCCATAGCACAACCTCCTCCTGAATATAGCAAAGAAGGGCGTAGTAGTCTTACTATCGTCCTTTATAGATCCACCTTCCGTCTTTATAATCCACTTTCCCGTCGCTGGCTCAAAAACGGCTCAACCAGATTCTTTTGGGATTTAGTGGGAAAGGGGGTTAAAAAGAAGGATAAGAATTTATTTTTGTATGCCACGACGGCAGCAAGGATTATGTTGGCCCAGAATTGGAAGACAAATGTATTACCAACCGTTTCGGACTGGCAGGTTAAATTGATAAATTATGCGGAACTGGCTAGATTATCAGGGAGAATACGAGATCAGGAAGACCAGAAGTTTTTTGAAAATTGGAGTAAATATTTGGTGTATATAAGAGATAATTGTAAATCTTTAAAGACCCTGGCAGGGTTTGATTAACTTCAACAGCATATGGTTAATTAGATAAACGAATAAAATACGAGCTGTAATGAAATTATAAGATACTTATGGAAGGGGGGGGGGAAGGAAGTCTGAAGCTCGGCAGAGCTAAAGGTTTTCTAAGAGATCTATTTGTATAACAAATGTACATAAATGTATTCTGGTTGAAAATCAATAAAAAATTAATTTAAAAAAAGAATAGTAAAATTAAATATATGCACATAATAATCAAACAGTTTACACTTAACAATTACAGTAAAGAATTACTAAGCTATAATCAATAAAAATGATAGCAAGTCACAATGCATAAAATACCACCAAACATACAAGCATGTCAGGCTCTAGTAATATCTCCATTTGCAGGATTCCTTTGGCAAGTACCTAAACAGAGCAATGAGGAACGGTTAATAATAATTTAAGCGACTTAGTGCCTGAAGTGAACAGGAATATCTGGTTGGCGTGAAGCTTTATGGTGTGGTTGTCATGTCTGGGACATCATGTATACTGTCCTTTTGTATTTTCATTTCCCTCTGGACTGCCCGGTTCTCAGTGAGCCTGACTTTGGCCTTTAATATATAACTGTAATTGATTTATCTCACAGCTAACCTGCAGCAAAAAAGTAAGAATGTTATAAACTGATATACATTACATCTCCTAATACTGTAAAAAAGTTTTCTTCCGCCCTTCCCCCCCTTGCAGTTATATGTTATGTTGCATTTTTTGTTGTGCAACTTACGTTGGGAATCAGTGCAATATTAGATATAAACACAACCTTGTATTCAAATAATAAGCCTATTTTTATGCCCTTTAAGAACAAACGTGTGGAGCTTCTTGTGTGTGCGAGTGCTTGTGCGTCCCGGAGGCGGCCGGCCGGCGTTGGTTCGGTCGGGCGTACGTTTGTTCGAGAGGGCCGGCTCCGCGTCGCCTCTCCCGTTGGCGTGCGGCCGCCGTTCTTTCGTGTCCCGCCCGCCCTGCCTCCGTCGCCGTGGCCGTCCCCTCCCTGCCAGGCAGGCAGGCAGGCAGGCAGGCAGGCAGGCAGGCAGGCAGGCAGGCAGGCAGGCAGGCAGGGTGGGCGTCCCTTGCTTGCTTGCCTGCCTGCTTGCCTGCCTCCCTCCCACCCAGGTAGACCGGGTAAGAACCTGGCCCTTGTTTAGAAGCGCTGGGGAGCAGGCAGGCAGTCTGGAAGGAAGGCAGGAGGGCTGTGCCCTGCCTGCCTGCCTGCCTGCCTGCCTGCCTGCTCAACCCCCGGAAGGCCGGCTAGGCACCCCTCCCTCGCTTTAGAAGCGCCCCCGTGTGGCCGCCGCAGGGCAGGGCGGCCATTCCTTGCCTGCCTTCTCCCAGGTAGACCGGGTAGGCGCCGGTTCCTTGCTTCAGGAGCGCCCTCGTGTGGCCAGAATGGTAAGGGCAGGGCAGCCGTTTTCTTCTTCGTCGTCGTCGTCGTCGTCGTCGTATCCCTCTTGTTGTCATGATCGTTAGGGCGGGCGGGCGAAAAGGGGGATGAGTGTGTGTGTGTCTGCCTGCCCGCCTCCTACTCTTTCTTTCTCTCCGTGATCTATTTTGGATCTGTCTCCCCCACACGCCAGCACATGGGGGGGGGGCGGGAGTGGTTTCTTGGGTGTGCGTCTGTGCGCGTTGGAGGGATATTTTGTGTCCATCTCTCTGTCCCTGTCTCCCCCGCACACAAGGACTTCCTGTGTTTCAGTGTATGTGTTTGAGTGCCAGAGAAATTTTGTGCCCTTCTGTCTCCCTCCCCCGCAAACGAGTCTGTGTATGTGTGAGACAGATTTTGTTTTTGCGTGCCTGCCTCTCTCTCTCTCTCTCTCTCTCTCTCTCTCTCTCTCTCTCTCTCTCCCTCTCTCCCTCTCTCCCTCTCCCTCTCTCCCCCTCCCTCTCCCCGCAAACAATCAAGTGTGTGTGAGAGCGCACGAGCGCTTTTGTGCTTGTCTTTCTGTATCCCCGTGTCTCCGCATGCTCCCCCTGCCGCAAAGGAACGCACGCACGCCAAGACTTTTCTCCCTTGCCATCCCTGCAAGGACGGACGCATGCACGCCCTCACCCGTCCCCTCCATCACCTGCCTGCTGCTCTGCCGCCAAGAGGCGGTCTACAAAGTCACCGACTTCTACGGCAGCTGTAGCCACGAACCCCACCCTTGACGATGTCGTCGAGGTCCAACGACTGGGTAGACCTGGAGGCGCCAACGGCGGCGCGAGCCGGTA